>NC_081557.1:106971459-107048177 GCF_022355385.1 Mustela nigripes
GTCATAGACATTGCATGTTTTACAAAGTAAAGGTTTGTGACAACCTGCATCGAGCAAATCTATTGGAGCCCTGTTTCCAGTGCTGTTTCTCACTTTGTGTCTCTGTGTCACATTTTGGTAGTTCTCACAATATTTCAAGCTTTTTCATTATTATTATATTTGAATTGCTGCAATCTCATGATAAAACTTGAACGGAAAAGGAGTTGCTTCTTAGGGATAAGCGAAGAAAGTGGCTTCTTGAGATGGAATCTGCTCCCAGTGAGGACGCTGTGAATTGTCGAGATGACAACAAAGGATTTAGAACATTATATAAACTTGGTTGATAAAGCAGGAGCAGAATTTGAGAGGAGTGACTCCAGTTTTGAAAAATGGGTAGAGTGCTATCAAAGAGCATTGTGTGCTACAGAGAAATTGTTTATGGAAGGAAGAGTCGATCAACACAGCAAATTTCATTGCTGTCTTTAAGAAATTGCCACAGCCACCCTGACCTTTGGGAACCACCAACCTGATCAGTCAGTGGCCATCAACATCGAGGCAAGACCCTCCACTGGCAAAAAGATTATGACTGCTGAGAGCCTAGATGATGGTTGGCAGTATGTTTTTATTTTTTTTTAACATTTTATTTATTTGTTTGAGACAGAGAGAGATCTTGCACATGCACAAGCAGGGGGGAGGGGCCCAAGGAGAGGGGGAAGCAGACTCCCTACTGAACGTGTAGCCCAAAGTGGGGCTCGATCCCAGGACCCTGAGATCTTGACCTGAACTGAAGGCGGAAACTTAACTGACTGAGCCACCCAGGCACCCCCAGCAATACTTATTTAAATAAATAAATAAATAGATAAATAAATTTCTAGCAGTAAAGTTTTTTTAATAAATTATATACATTTTTAAATACATAATGCAATTACATGCATAATAGACTACAGTATAGTGTAAGCATAACTTTTACATGCACTGGGAAACTAAACAATTCATTTGACCTGTTTTATTGTGAAATTCCCGTTACTGCAGTGGTTCAGATCCGAACCTGCAATATCTCCTCAGTGTGTCTATAGACACTTAATTAGTTGGTTGATTGACCAGCTGGCTGCTAGTTGGTTGACAGATGCACAGGTTGGTCGGTTTTAGGTCAAAGCTTATCTTTGAGCCTATAAGGTCACAGACAGGCCACCACAACTCTTGCCTCGATGGCCTCAGCACTTCCATTCTCTGCTTTCTGCTCAAAATTTAGCACAAAGAAAAACCTTCAAATCATCACAGCTTGCTCACGGCATCAAGGACTTCATTGTGATATCTGGTGGCTCTCCACTGCCCTACCTGGGAAGGAGTAGCTTATATGGCAGCCCTTTGGGGAGAGCTCTGGGCCTCCTCCAGTTCACCGGGCCCCACATCACATGCCTCATCGTCTCCATGTCCTCTGTACCATCTTGCCATGGATAAGCTCTTGTGTCTTTTCTTTTTAAATGTTGTTATTGTCTTTAACAAACAAATGTTTATTATCTTTAACAAATCTTTATCTAAGGCTTAATATACACCAGACAATATCCTAAGCACTTTAAGGATTAACCAATTTAATTCTCATGCCAACCCTCATTGTGCAGACAGGGAAACTGAGGCAGACGTAGTTGAAGTAACTGAGTCACACAGCCACAGGTGTCAGGGCCAGGATTCTAACTCAAGCAAACCCCTTTCCTAAGTCCATGCCCTCAGCCGTGATGCTGTGATGCTCTCCTCCTGCTGTGGAGACAGCCGTCCCCATCCCAGGACTCAGGCGCCTCTCGCTGGTGCCCCTGCCTTCTCTCTCCCCATTTACCTCTCACTTGCTGCCATAATGCTCTGTCATGAAATCCGTTTTATTCTGCTGGTTTTGCCTGGACTTCCTGGCTCTGAAATGAACATAAACCATCCACTTGCATGTGTCCCGGGCTTCTTGTGTCATTGATCCCTGGCTATACCCCCAGGGCAGATGGCAACAGCAGTGCCTGGATGTGCACAAGGGCAAGGCCCGTAGACCTGCAGGGATGTCATTGCCCCTGCCTAGGATCTAGCCTCATGGCCTTCTAAAGACCTACCCCCTCCAATCCAGCCACCAGCAGAGTTTGTCTCTTCCAGTTCCTCTAAATCCAATCTGCACATGCTTCATTGCACTCGGCCTGTGTTCTCATATGCCCTACAGCCCAGACTCCAGCTTTCCCTGCCCCAGCCTTCCCAACCATCTCCGCTTCTCCACCTCCTCAGATTAGGCAGCTAAAGGCAGAGAGTATAAGTGACTGACCTTGACCTCTCTCCCTACACATGAGATTTAGGGGGCTCAGCTAGACCCCTTCACATGTGGGGCCTTGTTTCTCTCACTCAGGTGTCAAGAGCTTGAATGGCCCCCCTTCTAGCCCATCTCAACCTGGGTGAGGTCTCTCCAATTTAAGCCTAATTAAAAACACCCCATTTTCTAGCTTTCACTAGGAATAAGCTACCGTCTGCTTCTCTTCCAAAATCTGCATCTCATTTGTTACCAGTACTTTCTCCCTTTGGGTCCCTTCAGCCTTCCAGAGCCTATTAAAACAGCCACGTCTGCCTTATTTATAGGAGGTTAGGTTACAATATATGCAATTCCCTTTCTTTCACGTCTTGGGCAATTTATTCTTCGTCTTCAGCACGTCACATGCCTCTTGTCCTTCTCCAGCATTCCTTTGTTTTCCCACGCCGGGGTTTGAATTTGACGTGGAGACTGACACGAGTCGTCTTCTATTACTAGGTTTGGTGGGCGGGCAGGAACGCCCCCCCCCCCCCCCCCCGTTTCTGACTTGGAAACTTGGTACGTGATTGAACGGGGCCCTCGCAGAGGGAAAACAATGCAAACGGTGGCATCAGAGAGCCAGTGACTGTGGGCTGGGGACGAGCAGCCCTCAGACGGGGCTGGGGGCCTTACACTGGTTTTCGGATTCCCCCTCCATCATGCCCATCTTAGAAACTAGCGCCTTCAGACACTAAAGGCGGCAGAATACAGGAAGGATGAAAGGGAAGGGGAGCAATAGGAAGGGAGCAAGAAATAAAAGTGAATTTTATGGCACCTTGAGAGTAAATAAACCTCTTCTTTAGCTGTCCGGGGAATTGGTCAAGAAAAGTTGAGCCTGAGTTAAAAAGTGACCATCCTATCTTCTAATTAGGAGCCTCAGCAATCATAATTATACTCATAGAAGAATACACGGCATCTCTATATTTTCAGTTTTCGATCCACTTTGACTTTACCCTAATCTGATCCTCCCAAGACTAAACAGCTAAGGTGGCCTGTAGCTCCTTGGGGCTCAGGTGCTCATTCCCTTGCATCACAAAGGCCAAGACAGAGAGGCACACCCAGGTTCTGTTCTGTACTCTCAGGGTGGGCCACACAGGCCAGAAGACAGGCATGGGGCAGGACTTCGGAACCCTGGAAGGCCAAGGCAGCCTTTGCCCTGGCTGCCTATTTCAGGAGCAGGGAGAGGGCCCCATACAACCACATCCTCCAAGTCACTCAAGACCACTTCAAGTGCCCTTGTGGAAGAAAAACCTCATAATCTGCTACTAGAGTTCAGGGTTATAAAGTAAGCTCTTCCAAAGAGATGCTCCAGATGTGACCTTGGAGTCATATTAAGTGATAGTTTGAGCTCACTTTTTTTTTCTTTTTGATCCTGATAAGAGAAAGAGAGAAGAATATTTAAGTCACAGTGACAGCTGAGAATACAGACTCTGGAGCCAGACTGCTTGTGTTTGAACCCTTCCTATACCTCCTCCTAGCTGTGTGAATTCAGGCAAATTCCTTAACCTCTCTGGGCCTGTTTCCTCATCTGTAAAACGGAGTTGATCATAATGCCCTACTCACTGGGTTTGTTGTGAGGATTAAATGTTACATGTAAATACCTGAAACAGAACTTGGCACGTTGCAAGAGTTCCCTAAGTGGTGGTGGTGTTAATATAATTTTCATTCTTATTAGGTAAAATATATTTTTTTACACAGGGAGAGAATGCAATTTGGACAAAACACCTTGAGCAATAAGAACATTTCAAAAGCACATTGAGACATGGTATCAGCTGGTTATTGCCACGTAACAAACCACCCCCAAACTCAGGTCGATAAACTTTTTTTTTTTTCCTCAGACATCTGTAAGCTAACTGTTATAAAGTGGGGATCTCTCCTTTAAGCTCTGGATCTGGCTGACCTTGGCTCTTTGCTGTGGTATAGACTCAGCACTTCCTATGGTGGGAAGAAGCCAGCAGAAACATGCACTTCTCTTAAGGGATAGGCCCAGAACTGGCACACTGGTACTTCTACTCATGGTCCTCTGGCCAAATCACATGATAAGATCAACTCAAAGTCAAGAGGTGGTAAATTCGCTGCACAACTAGTGTGATTAGAAGAGTTCAGGTGACATTGCAAGGGCGTGGTTACAGAGAGCAGTGAAGAAGCAGGACCAATAATCCAGTCCACTACAAAAGGGCATACTCATGTCATTCCCTCTGTGCTCCTCCCAATATTTGGTCTTTTTCTACCGTCTCATTGCTTTCCATCCTTCCCAGACATACCAGCCACTTACAGACAATAATTTAAAGGCCACTTCCAGACGTTGATTTGAAGGATGGAGACTGGATTTGTTCCTTGAAATTTGGGCACCTCTGAGGATCAGAGCTACACTGTGGCCCTTGACAAAAGTCCAGATCCTGAGGGTCCCTGCAGCCTACAGAGCATTCCCTGGTGGGCCAGGGCCAGCTCCCACCCCAAGAAGGCCATGGTTTGGAATGGCCAGAAAGGGGGCTGGGACCATGTGCCCATGGCACCCTGTGCTTGGACAGGAGCCCTCCCAGAGATGGCCCTTCCCAAGAAGCATTTGACCTCCAGCTAAGGGCTCGGCCCCATTTTGAGGACAAAGTACAGTTAATAGCTTTGAAAATGCACAGCTGGAATAAAAATTGTTACCAAAGTGGGTTCTTCAAATTTTAGATAAAAGCAATTGCCTGTGAAAGCTTTAGTCAATCGAGCCGAGCTGAAGGCAGTGAGACAACTTAATGCAGCTACGATAGAGAGTCAGGAACCAGCTTAGGGAAAGGTCAAGGGGACTGCGTGTGTCTGGAAGCAAACAATATCCATCTGTGTCTACCAGCAGAAGACAAGAAGGAGCTCAAGGGATAGAGATAACAGCTCCCCTCCTTCAGTTTGGTCCCACAGCACATGTGCCAGAAAGGGGCTTGATGGTAAGCTCTGGACATGGCTTGGTGGAGATGTCTCCCTGTCTGCCCTCAGATGCCACACTGCCCTGCTCGAAACCTGCCATTTTCCTCAGTGTCAACAAAACAGAAGCCAGCCTGGCACCCGCCTCAATGCCTTCATTCATTTTAACCTTTATTCAGGGGCTTCAAGAGTAAGACATTCTCTTCCTTCCACAAGCTCAGTCCCTCTTCTAGAAGACAGATAGGCAAATCAACCCTATAAAACAACTTGATAACTGTTGTGATAAAGTCCTGTTCCTGGTGCTGTGGGAGACTGGAGGAGAAGCACCTGGCCAAAGCAAGATGGGCAGGTCCGACAGGAAATACTAGAGCTGCCTGGTCGAGGGAGGAACTGGGGAGCAGTCTAGAAAAGAGAACAATGCCAGCAAGTTGAGACACTTGAGAATTGTAGGTAAATGTCTACCAGTAGGATAAACGCTGTGTTGGATGAGAAGAGAGATGGGACTGGAGGGACAGGCAGTGCCCAGCCAGCAAAAACTCAATTGCAACCCCTACAAAAGATGTTAATCCCTCATCCTCTGTCCCTTCTCTAATTTCCATATTTCCAGTCACCTTCTGATTCCCCAAGCACTCAGGCTCCTTACACCTTCCTGGCACAAAGAGTATTCACTCCAGGGGTGGGTCTACTGTCCACTTCCAGCAGCCATGTCTCCAGGACTTCCTCTGCCCTGTGCCTTCAACTGAAATCAGTTTGAACAAATCTGCATGTCCCATTAGACTGTGAGCTCCTTGCCAGTCTTAACCAAATGCAACATCTGGCCCGGGGAGGGGGTCAGATGACTAAAAGGAGGAATAAATGATTGGTGAAAGAACAAAACAATGAAGGAGAACTTTCTCCAGCAACGTAAGATAATAGCAATAGAAATTTTATGCCAAATGTCATTGGATGAAAAACTACATTCTTGCTGATAAGGGTATAAAAACACCTCATTACAGAGATGGATCCTGAGAGAGGCAGGGAATGGAGGCTTGGGGGAAAGAAGCCCTTGAAGGGTAGGCTGTCAAGAAGAAGATTGTTTATTCACATTTGTATCCTGTGGGTGGGTGGACACATATACATTCAATGAGTGGTTATTTTATCTCAAGCATGATGTTATTCTGCCTGTATAACATTCCTATAGGAGATATGGCATTTTTACCATTTTGCCCATGAGGAAAACAGGGTACAGAGAAATTAGGAAAGTAAAGAGGAAAATGAATGGCAGAAGAAGAGGGGCCAGGTACCAATTCAGCTGGCAGACTACAGCATTTGCCATCCTTGCCTCGTAGCTACAGAGCTACCCTGTATATACACAGGCACACATGCACACGTATGCACACACACACAAAATCGAGAAATGGCAGGACCTGCCCAAAATGCAGGTTATCCTTAGGAGCATAAATCGCACATGTAGAGGTACCAGCAGAGGCATAGGTATATATGGAGATAAAAGAATATGAATGGACATAATGATCATCTTATGAGGACAGATATTAGGATCCCAAGGACCTTGAACACCAATCATGTTCCATCAAGGTCACCCCTCATTGTGACATTCACAAAGGAAATTTCTAGGCAGAGAACAAGGTCAGCCAAGTTCTATCCTATAACTGCTAGGGTTGAGCTCAAGTGCAGCCTCTTGTGACTTAGTTGGACCACATGATGAACTCCTTCTGCCTAGAACAAAGGCAGTCCTCCATCCATCTCTTCTGTGTCTGTCTCTCTAAGACTGACAAGTATGTAGGAAGAGTAAGCCATCCAGGGAGAGGAAGAGCCAGAAAGTTTCACCCCACTGGCAGGGTCTCTTCATAGACCTTGGGCACAGGCCTGGCTGCTGAGGCCTTTTATCCAGACCAGATTGCCTCATGCACTGGTCTTCTTAACATCCTGTTATATAATTTATCTGAAAGCCAAAAATATGTCTCATATATATTTGGTCTTTATCCACAGTTCCTGAAAACACTTGGGAGCCATAAAGTTGAAATGGGTCTCTTGCAATTAATGAAGGTGACTTTTGGACCCCACATCTAGATAAGGTGGTTGTCAGGAGGACCAATCATGTTATTAGGAGGTTAGAATTTTCAGCCCCATCTGGAGTTCGGGAGAGAGGGCTACAGGTTTGATCAATGGCCAACGGTCAATGATTTAATCCATTATGCCCATATAATGAAGCCTCCATGAGGCTTGTCCCAAAAGGACAAGGTTCCAGGTTGGTGAGCACACAGAGATGCGGGGGGAATGGTCCACCTGGAGAGATCATGGAGGCTCCACACCCCTTCCCCAGACTCACTCTTGTTTTCTTCATCTGGCTATTTATTTGTATCCTTTATCATTTCCTTTAGTGAACTGGTAAACGTGTCTCTCTGAATTCTATGAGTTGCTCTAAAAAACTAATTGAACCTAAAGATGAGGTCTTTGGAACTTCCAATCTGTAGCCAGTTGGTCAGAAACACAGGGAAGAGCCTGGGGCCTGTGACTGGCATCTCAAATGGCAAGGATAGGAGAGAGTATTGTGGAATTGAACCTTTATCCTGCAGAATCTGAGGCTGTCTCCAGGTAGATAGTAGTATCAGAACTGAGTTGAATTCTCAGATTCTCTTCTGGTGCCAAAGAATTACTTGCTGTTGTGGGAGGGGGACATTGGGTCTGGGAACCTTAAAAGATATCCCCACCTGGGCAGTTAAGAGGCAGCTCACACTAAATGAGCCTACACCTAAAGGTAAGACCTACTCTGCAAACCAGATCTTCTTCCTGTACTCCCTTTTTCAGGGAATGCCACTACTGCCCTACAAACTGTACAAACCAAAATATGAGAATCCTCCTTGACACCCACCTTTCCCCTACACCCCAGACCTGCTCATCAGCAAGTTATGTCAACATTACCCCCAAACAGCACTTTGCCCCAGTTCCACTGCTGTCACTTAAGCTATGTTCACTTCTCACCACCTTTGGAGGTCTCCAAAACCAGCACCATATGTCACATTAGAATTCAAAATGCCCTGAGGGAAGGAGGGGTGCACGACTTTGCAGTTATGGCAATGCCCTTGCTTTCACCCTCCTGATATGATGTGGTGTTGGTGTGCTCGGTTCACCATGGTATTTTCTTAGTTGGTATTAGAATCTTCCTGATCATGGGAAGTGACCCTTTTTACCACCCAGAGATTCGCACTGGCCCAAGTGCATAGGATCATCTAACTCGGTAATGTCTCATCTTTTCTTTACAAAAAGGCATGTGTTTCCAATTTGCTGATCTTCTGTGATGCCATGTGGCTATTGATCATATGGTTCCTGCAGATAGTTTTACAATATAAACACACTGAATCAACTTCCTTCAAAGTTTAATGTTTTGGGAATGAGTGAGAGAAACTATTTACAGAGAAATTTGTGCTAAGGAGATAGCATCTTGAAATGATATTTGAAAATGTTAATATTATTATATGATTTTGCTGCCAAAAATATGTGGTTATTTCTAAAATTTTTCATGTACATATACAATAAAAAATTGAAAATAGACTATGTTAGTCATTAAAATTAAGCATTTAATTTTTAAATCCTCTCATTAAAATTACAAAAATGCAACACTTTTTTATTCATTTTAAAGAACAATTGACTAGACATCAGGAAAATCAAAATTTATTAATCCAATCTCAACAAAAACCTTCAAATATTTGGTGGATAGGACTAAAATAATGAGTACTATATTTTAATAAAAGCAGCCAATGATGTCTTTTTGCATTCAGATCCACGTATTGTTACAAAATGAAATTTCCAGCAATAAACAGACAATAAAAGTGAATATTGAAATATGTAAGTGATGAATCACTAAGTCCTACTCCTGAAAACAATATTACACTATATGTTAACCAACTAGAATTTAAATAAAATTTTGAAAAAAAGAACCTGTACTTAAAAATTAAATTTTTCTGTTACAAAATGATATGCTAAGATTCAACATACACTACGTGTATGTTGTATCCAATCATATTTTTGTATCCAATCATATTTTGTATCCAATCATATTTTGAATCATTTACACATAAGATGAAATAAAAATATTTAAGTATTTTTCACCTTTAGTTTCATCTATTAGTTTCTATTACCTATATGCATATATCTATTTAGAGGCACATGATATATTTGTTACTTTTTAGAAGTGAATAAAGAGATATATATTTGGGGTGACATGCTCAATGTCATCCTTTTATGGGAGTATGTAATCTAACAACATGGAGACCACCAGCCTGGAGCACTGGGTGTTCTCTTGTGGTTCCCCACACCCACCACTCCAATCCCCTCCCCATCTCACAGCCTGACCCATCCATTCAAACCTGTCTCTAATTATCGCCCTCAGGACACAGACTCACATCTCTCACTCTCTGTGGTCACCCCTTTAAGGCGGGTGTTCCCTGGACCTGGAATGCTCCTCTCCTTCCTCTCTGATGAAAGAGCACTGGAAGGGTCTGCTACCGTTACCATTTCAACCTCCACACGATGCTGCTCCAGTAGACTAACACAGCATAAAGCAAAAGGTACGTGATCACAGAGCCGCTTGACCGGCACTCCACCACAGCAGAGCAGGGAGCCCAGGCGAGGACCACAGTCTTGCTCTTAGGCTCAGCAGTGGGTCTGTGAACACAAGCTTGTTGTAAACACTCCAGGAATAGTGACATACCAAGTTTATCCATCAGTGTACCCGCAAAGCCCAGCACAGTGCCTGGCGTATTCAGTGAACATGCAGTCAGTATTTGTTGAATAAATCAACCACTTTGTGGAAAAGTAAGGTCCACAGGGGCTTCCACCACTGACCACATGCTGTGTCAAAACATCCTTACTTCTGTGACAGGCCTAGGCCCAGCCTTGACACCTTTTTGTTTCATTTTATTTCATTTCAAGGCATGTGTGGCCCTTCCTAGACCCTATAACATACCCAACAGTGCTTCCTAGGTCCATGTGCCATTAGCAGTTTCTATCCCTTCCCCTCTTCCTGGACCCTGGAGCTCCTTATGCAAATCAAACCACCGTCAACTTTGACAGCCAGGGAATTGATCAAATGACCCAAAGTTCTATAATTCCAAGGTAAGGAAGGCCTACTATTCTTTGCAAAACCAGTAGAGCCACTCAAGTAATGCTTAGCTAACTGAAGAAGGTAAGTTTCACCCGGATACCTTTAGAGCTGATCTCAGACCCGGGGGTTGGGTGAGCATGCAGACCCTCCCTGGAAGCTATTGTCAACCTGTGCAGCCCACCAGCCACATGGAGCCAGGGTCACCCAGGCTGTGGTTGGGACTGGTCAGTTCACAGGAGCACAGCTCTTTGTTGGCAGTGTCACAAGGCCTTGCTGGCTATGAGGCTTCCTAGAAGATCCAGAGTAACTTTTGAGAGTAACAAGAAGATACATAGCAAGAGAGGAATAAAACAGCATCCACCAGGAAAACAAGCTGAATACTCTTTCGCTATCAAAACCTAAGTGATACAGCAGCTCCAGGCACAGACCATACCAGACTACAGACCCATGAGCTGACCGGTCCATGGGTTTACTAAAGCTGGAAAGTGAAGACCACATGGGAGAGTAGGCCAAGTTCTGTAGCGAGAAGAAATGGTCTTTCCCAAGATGTCTCTTGCTACTGCAAAGATTGGGATCTGGTAGGGATGCACCCAGAATGGGTCTAAACTGTGGAAAGAACCAAGATGCCCTTCAACATCTATATGTGATAGATGATTCATCAATATGAATGGATAAAGAAGATGTGGTCCATATATACTATGGAGTACTATACCTCCATCAGGAAGGATGAATACCCAACTTTTGTATCAACATGGATGGGACTGGTAGAGATTATGCTGAGTGAAATAAGTCAAGCAGAGAGAGTCAATTATGGTTTCACTTACTTGTGGAGCATAAGGAATAACACAGAGAACATGGGGAGTTGGAGAGGAGAAAGGAGTTGGGGGAAATTGGAGGGGGAGATGAACCACGAGAGACTGTGAACTCTGAGGAACTAACTGAGGGTTTTGGAGGGAAAGGGGGTGGGAGGTTGGGTGATCCTGGTGGTGGGTATTGTGGAGGACATGTATTGCATGGAGCACTGGGTGTGATGCATAATCAATGAATTCTGGAACACTGAAAAGAAATTAAAAAAATAAAGACAGGATGAATGAAAATCAGTGAATATGTAGAATTATAGAAAAACTGGAGAGATGGACAGCCTGACTAGAGAAGCAAGCCTCTCCCAAGGTCTTAATGTGCCATCCTGGGGATAGAATAAATAAAATATCAATGGCTGTGAGTAAGATGTCTAAGCTCGGGAATGGCCAGGAATTGGTTTCTTTATGTAAGGCTGGGTATTCCTACTATGGAACATTTTCTGTTAATTTAACTTCTAAATATAGCTGTGTGGTAAGATCTTTTTTTTCCCCATAGTTTAGATATTCCCCAGGAGTGCTTGGAAAGGGGGAGGAGGTGTGCCAAATGGCAAAACTCCGTAAAACTAATTACCTGGGAAATTTTGTGGGGAAAATGCATTGTGATACAGGTGTTACATGTAGTTTATAAGTCAGGACAAGCCCTGCATTTATGAGCCATAAATGAAAATATTGAATATGCAATGTCCATTAGCCTTGCGGCTCCACAGTATGAATCACTTGCTAAATGTGCCCTTAACGCATGAGTGCTACCATCTATGGTGATTAGACCACCAGCCCCATCCTGAGTCACTGGCCTCCTTTCAGTGTGTATTTCACTAGGGATTTCGGTTCTGCCCCTGGTCCAGATTGGAGTGCATCTTCTAGACCTCACCTGAAGCATTCCAGTCTGGCGTCTGGCCACCCTGGGCTTGGGCCCAGGGTTCCAGGCTACGACATCCTCCAACACTAACTATTGATTTTCTTTTCCCTCTCTGTAAAGATGAGAGTACAGAACCAATGAAAGTGATGATATAAATATGTATTAGCCATATGAAGAGAAATAAGAACATGTGTTCAAATATATCTCTAAGCACTCCTTCTGCATCGTCAGTGTCAGTTGATGCCCTTGCTCTGTATCTCGCAAAAAACCCTGAAGTGGCAAGGAGAGAGGCCTTCCCCAAGTTCCACCATGTCATACACACAACTGCAGGCATCAGGTTACCCAGAACTCCCACCCCACCTGCTCTCTGTAGGTAGACAGGTTGTTCTTAGAGCTCAGCTTAGTGTCTCTGCTTCTACACTGAGCCCCATCCGTCCTCAGTGACTTGAGGACAATGGTCTGACGCCCTCCCCCTTTCTTTCCTACATCATCAAACTTTACCTCTCCACCGCATTATTCCCGTAGATATATATGTTAGACAAACTCTCTGGTGACTCCCAGTGAGTCACTTGCATAATCCCGCCCCTGGCCTGCAGGCAGAATTTGGGACTTGATTCTAGCACTAGAACATGACAAAGGTGATCGGATAAATATCCCTGGATTATATCACCTCATCTGGCAAAGGTGAAAAGATCTTGTGGGCGTGATTAAGTTCTCTACTCCCGTTGACTTTGAGTCAATCCAAAGGAGGGTATTCTAGGTGGGCCTCACCTAACCAGGCAGAGGCGTTCCCTGAGCTGAGAGTTTTTCCCGCTGTCCCTGGAGTGAGCTGTCACCTTGTGAGAGGGAACTATGAGGGGCCATATGGCAAAGAACCACAAGTGGTAACCAGCAGCTAAGGGGCTCCAGCTGACAGCCAGCAAAGAAACAGGGACCTTCGTCCTACAACTACAAGGAATTGAATTCGGCCAACCACCACATGAGCTTGGAAGGGGACCCCTGCTCCGGACCCCATGAGGACAGCCGTGAGAAACCCTGAGCAAGAGGCACCCAGTGGGTGTGCCTACCCTGCTGACCTGCGGAAACTACAAACTGTCCCATATGCATGTACGTGTTTAAGCTGCTAGGTTTGTGGTAATTTGTCACACAGCAATGGATGTGTGTTGTTATTTCTTCCATTCCCCTCTCCTGACCTTAATTCTGCCCCAGGTAGTACCCCATTTCTCTGTTTCCTATGATAACAAAAACCCTTGAAAGAATGGGCTGACCTGTGTCTCAGATTTCCTCCAGTTCTCTCTCCAAACTCACTCCAGTCAGGCTCTTGCTCCCATCACCCCTCAGAAAGACACCATGACCTCTGTTGCCAAATCCAGTGGTAAATTCTCAGTTCTCAATGACTGGACCTATTTTTTCCTTGGTATCTCTAACACAACAATTATTTGGTTTTTCTTCTTATCTTTCTGCCACTCCACCAACTCCTTCACTTGCTACCCTTTCTCCTGTCCTGTAAGCCCTGATATGCCCCATCCTCAGCCCCTAGACTGATCTCTTGAGTGTCATGGCTTAAGCACCATCTACACATTGCTGGCTCCCAAATGTCCATCTTAGTCCAAGCCTTGCACTGGATCTCCAGACACACATACCTGATTGCCTACTCATCACCACCCCTGCAGGTTGGATCAGCATCTCAAATTCTAAAATGGAGCTCCAGATTCTTGCTCACCAAAACTGCTACCCCTCTCCCCACTTCCCTTCCTAGCAACTCCACCCTTTCGGTGGCTCAGTCCAGAAACCCTGGAGTCGTCTTAACCTTTTCTCTATCTCACACACCATGTTCAACCTATCAACAGTTTCTGCCTTCAAATATATCTAAAATCTGATCATCCCTCTACAACCTCTACAGTTATCCTTCTGTCCAAACCACTGTAATGTTTCCCTGATTATTTAAACAATTAGAAATGTAAAGGTTTTTTAAGCTTTAAGGTATCCAATACTTTAATTAAAAACTGGATGTTCACTCTATTAAATTGTTGTAGATGATAAAAGCAAATAATGTTACAGGAGGTTTCTGTGTGATTCCTCAGCTTCTGCCCTTCCCCACCGTGGTCTTTTCTCAACACACCAATCTGAATGAAATATCAAAATATGATATATCAAAATATGGAGCAGAGACAACATTTGTACATTCTTCCATGGAATTCAAGCCCCTACATGATCTTCCCCTGCTACGTCTATTGCTAACCTCAATTTCTACCTCTCTCTGTCCTGCTCCAACTGCCCTGGCATCCTAGCTGCTCTTAGTATTTGCCAGATGGGCTCCTGCCCTGGGGTCTTTGCACTAGGTGTTGTGGCCTGTCTTTCAGTCTCTTTCACTAGATAGCAATGACTCCCTCTTTCACATCATTTTTTTCTTTTTAATGAGAGGGAGAGAGGTGGGGGTGAGGGACAGGGGAAGAGGGAGAGAGAAAATGTTAGGTGGCTCCATGCTCACCACAGAGCCCAACACGGGGCTCAATCTCACAACCCTGAGATCATAACCTGATTAATTAAAGTATTGACAAAATTGATAAAATCAAGAGTCAGATGCTTAACCAATTGTTAAAGTGCCCCTCACTTCCTTCACCTCTTTTTTTTCTCCTAAATGACCTAAAATTTCCATACGATACAACATTCCTTACTGCTCTTTTCTGCTTTATTTTTTTCCTTAACATACATCACTATTTAACATACTCTATACTTTATTTATATAATTTTGTTTAATGTCAGTCTCTGATACTGGAACGTAAGCTCCATGAGGGCTTTGTCTTTCTCTATTTTGTTAAGTTATGTGTTCCTAGTGCCTAGGACAGTGCCTGGTGTGTAATGCTCAATATATATTTGCTAAGTGATAAGTGAGTGAATATGAAAACTTCAAAAACATTCTGTAGCACTGGAGAGCGAAGTGTGCAGCTGTCAGGGAAGAAACCTTATGAAGTAGATTCAGTGCATGGAACATAAGAAAATTGTAGAAAATACCTTTTTCATGTTTGAAATGAAAATGTAGGAGGGCTTTGCAAATTTTATAGAATATAATTAGAAACTATATGAAGAAATATAATAACTAAATTATATTCCCTGCTTGATTCACTGCTGTGGAATATCATTTAGTGGCTAAGGGACAGACTTGGTGATAATCTCTAAGCAGAAAGAAACAAAATCTATAGAGGAAAAGGGATGTGAACCAATTATTTTTTAAACAGAGACATCAGTCTTTAAATATTCTAAGTTTTAAAAATATACTCAAATTCCCCCTCCCTCTAAAAAAATATTTATTTATACATATTGCATGGAGTACTGGGTGTGGTGCATAAACAATGAATCTTGGAACACTAAAAAATAAAATAAAATAAAATTACCAAAAATATTCACCTAAAAATTTTTATTTAAAACATTCTCCAAATCACTGGAATCAATAACATGGAGTTGTAGGAGTGGAGGGAATACTCAGAACGCCTGATGATGAACATCAGAAATAAGTAAAAATAGGTCTAAATAATTTGCTTTCAGTGTGGTTATAGAAGTGATGAAAAAAGACAAATGAGATTAAAGTAACAAAGAGTAAAAAGAAAGAAAAGGCAAGGGGAACAACAGCTCTACGTTGCTTAGGGAGGTCAGAGTTTTTATTCTGGTTTTGACTTTAAACAATTAGAAATGTAAAGGTTTTTTAAGCTTTAAGGTATCCAATACTTTAATTAAAAACTGGATGTTAACTCTATTAAATCATTGTAGATGATAAAAGCAAATAATATATAATCTATCCAACAAAGGCATGATTTAAATAACCTTTGAATACAAAGTTTAACATGATTATTAAAACAAAGTTATTTATCATTCAAGCCTTCTAAATTCTTGTCATTTAATCTACTTGATCAAACACTAAAAGTGGTCTATTAATATACCCCATTATGATGGTGGTCCTGTCACATGTAAACATATTCCATATCTATTGGAAGTATTACAATAAAGAAGAGAGGCCGTCTGACCTACCATTCACTTCTCAAGAAAAGTGATCTATGGCCAAAGGAAGAAATGGGGCTCTCCATGGCTCAGCAATGGGACAGAAAGAGTTCCTCTAAGAGTACAGGATTACTAGAGGTCAGAGGAGAACAGAAAGTACAGGAAGGGGCATACAGGTGGCCAATGTCTGAGATGCTGAAAGCATGTGAGAATGATCATGCATGGTAGAAGGTCACAGAGAAATGTCAAAGTCAAGAGGCTGAAAGAACTTTTTGGAGAAAGAGGGAAGAAAAAGAAGCAGGTCTGATGTAAATTTGGAGAAGAGGTGTGTATGCAGGGATGGCCTAAAAATGACCTAGATCCATGAAATACAAATGGTCTTAGCAGTGAATCCTTTGCACCAAGTGAAGCTCCATAGCATCACAGTTAAAAGAATTCCTTTTTTTAAGATTTTATTTATTTAGAGAGAGAGCGTGAGTTGGGAGAGAGGCAGAGGGGAGGGGGAGGGACAGAATCTCTAGCAGACTCTGTGTCGAGCCCAGAGATCAATGCAGGGCTCAGTCCCAGGACCCTGAGATTGTGACCTGAGCCAAAACCAAGAGCTGAATGCTTAGCTGACTAAGCCAACCAGACATCCCAATTAAAAGGAAAAATCTATCAGGAGTGGGTGAGAGCCTAGAATACACCCACTTGATCTTTCCCCCATCCAAGGGTAGCCTCAAAGTGACTTCCATTGACCCCCTCTAGCTCCTGGAGCCAAGTTTGAAAACTGTGAGCAGGGCTACCCTAGGCAATTTTTTTTTTTTTGGAATCATATATGTAAAATTTTTATTTTAAAATGTGCTATCAATCAGTTTCCTGGTTCGATATCATACTACAGTTATATAAGTGGCTGCCATGGAAAGTGTGATGTCTAATTTGATGTGTCAATTTGGACAGTGCTTTGGGTTCGATTAAAATTTCAATGTGTAAGCTTTGAGATAAGCAGATTGCTTTCCATAGTGTGGGTGGGTCTCACCTAATCAGTTGAAGGCATGGCCAGAAAAAAAGATCAGCCTTGTGGAGCAAGAGAGAATTGTCCTGCAGACTCCTTTCAGACTTCATCTACATCATTGGCTCTTCTGGATCCTGAGCCTGCCAGCCCATACTGCAGATTATGGATTCACTGTCTTCTGTAACCATATAAGCCAATTCCTTATAATAAATCACTATATACATGCATACATACATCCACACATTGGTTCCATTTTTCTGGAAAATTCTGATTAATAGAGGAGGAAACCAGGCAAAAAGTCCTTGAGCCCTCTCTGTGCTATTTTCAAAACTCCCTGTAAATCAAAGCTTTATTTAAAAAAAAAAAAGAGAGAGAGAGAGAGAGAGAAATTGAGAGAGAGAGAATGAGGAAAGTAAAGGAGGTACTGAGGACGTGATCTACATGGAAGGACGTGGCAGCGAGGTACAATTGTGACCCTTTGCAACAGCTGGAGAAACTTGGAAGGGGTTTCTGTGGGAAACATGAGAGTTGTTTAAAACTGTTTTAAATAGGAACTTAAAAATAATCCATAGATCTACATAAGATATAGTGATTTATCAATGAAGATTTTGGACAAGGGCCAGATAATAAATATTTTTTCCAGCTTTGTGGACCATATGGTCTTAGCGGCTACCACTCAGCTCTGTGGTTATAGCACTGAAAGCAGCCAGACAAAATATGCAAACAAGCAGAAGTGGCCAGCTTTGCCCTGTGGTGGACACAGGCTGGAGTTTACCAACTCCTGATTTTGTATAACAGGTGTTTCTTTATTGCCCAATTAGCACGCATGAAGATCCTTCATAAAAAACTACTCTGTGTGATACTATAATGGTGGATACACGTCATTATACATTTGTTCAAACCCACAGAATGGGCCATGCCAAGAGCTAACCTTATGTAAGCTGTGGACTTTGGGTGATAATGATGTTCAGTGCAGATTCATCAATTGTAAAAAATGTCCCCATGGGGGTGGGGTATATTAATAATGAGGAAGGCTGTGCATGTGTGGGAGTGGTGGGGAATGGGGGGGGCAAACGTGAAATCTCTGCACCTTTCCCTCAGTTTTACTGTAAACCCAAAACTGCTCTAGAAAAAATAAGTCTTTAAAAAAAAAAAAAAAAAAAGATTCCTCACACAGCCCGGGGAACATCTCTTCCTTTCTTTTCAGGTCTGGAAACCAGTCCCTCATGTTCTCTATGATCGTCTGTGCCATTCCTGGCTAATTTTATATCTCCCACCTTAGAAAAAAGATAGCCGTGCCGTTATTTACTCCCAATGCAGTAGTTCTTTGAGACCCATTTGCACTGAAATAATAAAGATTTTCCTGCCTCTGTAGGTCCCTAAATTTGTGTATTTAGTGCTGGTTGCGTCAGGGCGTATGACACTGCTTCATCCACGTGCTTCCCTGAGCCCCAGCTCCCAATAACTCTCAGCATCACAGTGCCCCAGCCATGATGATCACAGATGCAAGGCTCCTGAGAGCACGCAGGAAAATGTAAGTGTTAGTTCATTCTCTGGTCATGTTAGATTTACCATTTGGAGTTTTGCAGCATAAATGCAAAACAGCATGTCTTCCAACTCTATCTTCCCTTGAACTTTTGAAGCCCTAATTACTGAATTCCTCCTATGCGATCTCTTGGTCTCATTGAGCATTTCCAGCACATCTGCTTTTCTATATTACCACCCGGAGCAAGGGTAGGTAAGGGGCCACGGGCAGGGGAAGAAAAGAGGTCTCCTTCACACAAGATCATTGCTTGTTAGGCATTGATTAAGAATAATATAACAGAATACAGTGTCAGCATATCTACTGGCGCAAGAGAGAATATTCTCAGAATGGCCACTAGCATTGTAGAGCATAGACCTCTGAGAAGATAGGCACAGCCACCTCTGGAAAACTGCCAGATACATGGCATAGATGGAATGGGGGGCTACCTTGCCTGCCAGAAGCAGGTGTGCATGGTGTAAAAGGCACCTGCCACCGCCCCCATCACCATTGAGTGCTGGAACCCAGAGGTAGCACCCTAGGCAAAATAGGTTCGGCAAGTGTTGGTGCAAGGCCCACACATATGGCTCAAACCCAAGAATTGGTGGTGGACCATGGGTAGCTCAGAGCCCAAAACTCATCTTCTGTCCAACATGAGATAATCTCCCAAAGCCCGTGGTCCTCATTATGCCATTTCAAGAAAGAAACACCATGCTGGCCTATGGGAGAGATCTATTCACCAGGGTGACCTCTGGAGCCCAACTTCATAGACCCAGGACACAGCCCTATAGGTATGTGAGTCCTAAGCTAAGTAGTAGCTTCAACCCCATGGAGAGGACAGACTAAAGAGTGCACCAAGGAGAAGAGAAAAGGACTGAGGACTGAGGACCACATAGTCCTGGTCCAGCCTTGTGACAACTCACACAGAGACACTACCAGCTCCAGCAGACCCTAGTACGTGGGCTTGGGGGGGCGGGGCTTAGGTTACTAGAAGCAGAGATAAACAAAGAAGAGTTTTCCCAGTCTACATTATGCAGCCTTTGCTCCATTGCAAGGAAATCCTCGCAAAATGTAGGATAAACTGGATAATAACCAACAAAGCCACAGCACCATTGGGCACCAGGGATGGGGTTACTTACTTCTGCTTGGGGGATTGAGAGAGCTGTTCGAATATAAACTGGGCCTCTAAGTAGGAGCAGCATCTAAGTAGCTGGATGTGGCCTGCAGAAGTCCTCCTCGGTGGTGGGACTAGCAAGAAGTGCTTTTTGAAAAAAGAGAACAGGGGAGATGGGCGTGGGTGGGCCATAGGGCTCAGGGTATAAAGGATTCTAAATACCACCAACTTCCAGGAGGGCCTTGGCACTAGATTCTGAAGATGGCTTGAAATAGCAAAAGAAGAAAGCGAGCTGAGAGCATGAAGGTGAAAGGAAAACTGAGGCACAGCACCATGTGGGGCAGCCGTGACCCCAGCCTTTACATCTGGCCAGATCTCTTTAGGACACACATCATCAACTCTGCAGGGAAGGAAGTGAGTCCTCAAAGGACTCCAACGCCAGATAGTGTAAGAACAGAAGATAATAACTGCCCAGGTATTGCGTATAGAGAATAAGGAGAAAGGAAGAATCACTGAGTTAATAATGGGATTTTTTCTATATTTAGGATGTTTTGACATCTTAAAACACTTGCTGGCAGGAGGAGGCTCTCCCTCCCAGGACTAGCCAATTCTTAAAGATTGCAAAGGATTCTTTGGGGCTATATACCTCTTTCATAGAAGTCTGTACCCTCCAACTCATTTCCTTATCTGACACACATGCCAATATTTCTCTAGCCCTCAGTCACCCCAGGGTCACATGCCAGGACATCTGGGACCACCTGTAGAGCCTGGAGCCAGCTGGAATTATTCAAACCAGATAATCCTCAGCTGTTTGCTTTGCCTTGTCCTGCCTTTCCCAAAGAAATGCTGGTAAGGGTTGCAGCTCAGGTTTTCCCCAACTCTTGTCTTCTATTTCCTGACCAAAGCCCGGCACCTCCTGCATGGCCCTGTGTGGAGACAGGACCCTCTCCAGCAGAGAGGACAGCTGTGACTATGATAAACTTCTTCCTTCCAAGCCTGGCCTCTCCCCTTACAGGAGCGCCACACTATTGGTACCATATTTACCCAGCACATAAATTCGTAGAACAACCATCTGGTCCAATTCATTGTTAAACAAGTATCTAGCGTCAGGTTCTATGTGCCTAAATCCTTTCCAGTTGAGCCCAATGGCAGCTTGAAGGGGTAAACAGGACCTCCGTCCTCCCCATCTTCAAACGTGTGTTGACCCTTCTGCGGCCCACCCCGTTCTCAACCCAACCTCTGTGAGAAAGCCTCCTTGACCCCTTACCTGACAAACAAGGGCCTTTTGCATGTTCATCCCAAGCTAACTGTCCAGCCTCTCCCCTCCTTAAGCCCTGACTCCAGTCAGACCCACTAGAACTGTCCGACCCTAAAACCTTCTCCTCACCTACACCTCAGAGCCTTGCACTGAGTCCTGGAGAGTTCATTCTCTCCCCTGGGAAAATTCAGCCCATTCTTGGGAACAGATCAAATGCTTCCTCCTCTTTGAAGCCTAATTTGAGTCCTTTGGGAAATTAGTGATTCACTCTTCTCAGTGGTAAATCTACACTGATTTATATGATTCTTTCATTGAGTATCTGCCTTCTGAGTCTGCACCACAATCTCCATGAAATCCGGGATGGAGGGTTTCAGTTCCTTGGACCCACTGCCTTAACCAGCATTCCTCCAGCACGCTTCCTGGAACTCTCCTGGACCTTGGGACAACCTCTCTTACTGCATGTGTTATGACCATTTACGTTCACCTCCTCCTTCTCCTCCAGAAACTGAACACTGCAGGCCCGGGCTAGCTGTCTTTGCAGAGAGACAGTGGAGGGGCCAAGGTAGCTTCCTAGCCCCGGGCTTGGGTTCCCTGTCCTTGAGACCCTCGCTCACCTAATTTCAGCTGGTCCCCTTAGGCAGGGTAATTAACCTCTCTAAGCCTCGGTTTCTTTTTAGGTAAAAAATGGGCTAATGAGAGCACCTACATCCTAGAGCCTTCTGAGCATTAATAGTAACAATCGGTGAGAAGCACTTAACACAGCACCTGGTAAACCCTCAGTCACTAGTAGCCAGTGGTAGTCATCTGGGAGTCTGCACTCATGTTGGTGGCAGCCGGGGTTTTCCCAACACTTTCCAGGGTTCAGGTGCAGTAAGCCGTGCATGACACGTGTGTGACTGAGTGAGATGGTCCTCGCCTCCCAGGGCTCTCCACTAGCGCAGCTCTAGGAACTGCCCTTTGTGTTTCCAGCAGCTCTGAGAGCTGGAGGGTCCCCTCTGGCATCCAAGCCAAGTGTTTGCAGAGCACTCCCTGCTCCCCAACCCAGGCAACAGCAGCTTATGGCAGAAACTCAACGCTGCATCCTCTCAGTTGACTTTGATTCCATAGATTCATTGCCATAAAAGGTGGAAATTACAGTGTTCATATTGCGATCAAAGTCCTGCCTCCATGCTCCTGTTATTTGTTAAAATGTGTAATAGCCATGTCTGAGTGCCTTGCATGAGACCAGAAGGAACACACCTGGGCCTGTGGCTGCTAGCTGTAATTGGAGCTCTGATGAGCTCGGGGGAGGGAGCCGGGGGCAGGCCTGCACGTGGGGGAGGAGTGGGAAGCACACCAAGGATATACTGGGCTCCAGGGCTTCCTAACGTGCTGTCCTGAATTTTGGGTCACAGAAATGGGAGGTGGGGGGGAAGAAGTATGAAGTTGGACAGAGAGTTCAACTTCCTAGTGAAGGAAAGCAAGCAGAGACCTCCAGACTTCAGCCCAGTTGGGATGTTGGCACAGATTGTTCATTTGTAGGAATATGGGTCTTGCCCCGAACCTCATGTAGGCCTGCCTGGCCCACCAGCCCTCCAGACTTTCCCATCCTCCAGCTCCTTTGGAATGATTTGCTGTGTCATCAGCCAGCTGCCTCTTTGGAAAGCTGTCTGGTAAACTAAAGTCTTCAAATAACTGTGCCAAAATTCATTTTAACTAGTAACTCCTGAATTCAGTAATGTCCCATTCAAAGGAATGACTTTCTAATGATGAAATTTTAAGCAGTAGCACACCAGTCCAGAAGAAATTTGGAAGCAGATTAGCCGTTAAGAATAGCTCAAATCACACTGGAAGGAGACCTCTCCTCCCTGCTGTGTATTTGCCCAGCTCTGCTTCCTGCAGGGATGGCATAGCAAGGAAATATTAGTGCTATTTTGGAGAAGGGAGGATGTTTCTATTTTTAGAGTGCCTTGCAAGATGCCCTTCTACCCCCAACCTACATCAAAATTGCAGAGCCATCAGAGAACCAAAGGGCTTAAGGGACCTTTTCAGATGAAGAATCACAAATAAGTTGTGACTTATCCAAGATCACATTACTCACTAACTGGCACCCTGACTCTTGGTCAGGTGTTCTTTGCTCCGTGTATGAAAGACAGGTAACACCTCCACCACCACCACCAGGGATGGCAAGAATGGAAAGATGCCAGAAAGAACTCTGTTGCACCCATTGCCTTCTCAAAGTCGTTTAGTAGAAAATCAAACAGTAAACATTTCCTCTGCCACACTTTTCCTGCAAACTACCGTGACTTAAAGCACTTAGGGCTAGCAAGGAAGCGAAGAAAGGGAATTCCAAAAGAGTTCCAGGAACCAAAGCAGTTGAAAACGATGGTGCTCGCAGCCCATCTCTTTCAGTGATGGGAAGAGTCACCCTGACCCACATAAAGTGAAGAACCTGAATGTTACAAACCTGCTTTGAAGAAGATCTGCCATAGCTGAGTTCAAAGGGAATGAGAAACTAGGTCAGTTGCCCAAGGTTTTTAAAGAAGAAAAAAGGAAAGGGGGAAAAAAGTTGTATTTCTAATGAAATGGATATCTTCTGTCCTCCATTGTCTTGGTTCCTCACCAAATGAAATAAACAAACTGGTCAGGTTTGAGTTTGTGTCAAATGTGTTATAAGCCAAGAATCAACAGCTAATTGAAGTTACCTCTGCTTTGGCCCTCCCCCTCTTCCTGTAGTCCCCCACGGGAGCAATCTCTACTAAAGAACACCAAAGAATACCCTGGTAGGTAGAAGTATTGTGCCCTCACAGGCTGGAGTCAGAACCCCAGCCCCTCACCATGGAGCCAACTCCCACCCACAGCAACAGCGGCTACTGTCTCCTCTCCTTTCATTCACTTATTCAACGTACATCAGTCATCAAATGCTAAAACATCAACTCCGTTGTGCCCGGTCCTTCTGCTTTGCTCAGCCTGGGACTTAAAAGCAACTCACGCCCTGCCAATGGGGGCCACTCGTTGATGAGCCCTCGGCCCTAGCACTTGCATGTAGCATCTCACTTAGATCTTGAAGTCAGCCTGCAAGCCAGGTGTCATTTTTCCCAGTTCACCAACAAGGTTCAGAAGATAATTAAGGACCCCAGGGCTCAAGCACATCTTCCTCCTCCAAAACCAGCATTCTTTCCACATCAGGATCCATTTGGATCTGGTGTATGGCTGGTGGCTTCCACATCCAGCCACACCTGACACACCTGCTTTGTCCCCTTCATCTGCTTCCCTGTGGAGTTTGTTTATATGTCTTTTACGGTCCTGTGAATAGTGACAGTGACAGTGAAGAGTATGGAGAATAGCAACATCTTAATCAGCTTTTGAATGAATGTTCTTTAATGAAATAAAAGTCCCCCCAAAAGGTAGATGACCACAATACAGCCAGCTAAGAATGGAGAGGGTAAGGAGGTACTCTTCTGCCCCACGCTCTGCCGATGTTCAGTCCCAGGGACAGGGACAGGCTCAATGACACTGTGTATACTTAGGTGTTCCTCAACATTTGTCATCATTGCCAAAAAATACTTGGTCCCACACTATCTTCCTCCCTGACCCAATCCCAGAAGAACAGGTGGCATACTCAAAGGAAAATTTGGTACGGGAGACCAGGAGACAACTGGGCGTGGAATGCGCCTGGGGCCAGAAACAGCAGGAAGGCAGTATGGCCCTGGTGCCAGAGGGGAAAGACTTCTCACAGGTGGCTGGGAGAAAGAAGTCTCCTGACAGCAGCAGTCTATAGGAATTCAGCCACCTACAGAAGTACGGGCAGGTTTGGAGGGATGAAGCCTGGAAACAAACTCTCTCTCCATCCACTTGCTGAGTCTACCTGAAGCCAGTCAGCAGAGGGGTCTAGGTGACGGCCTCCAGGTGAACCCAGTCCCCAGGAAGCAGAGCACGCAAAGAAAGACAGGATGGGTCAGGAAGAGGAAAGGGTTTGGCAAATGGAGAAAGCCCAGCACAGATCTCTTCCTTCCTGAGGTATTCCCAGATGGTGCTCCAGACCTCTTCTGGGAGGCCCACCCTCCAACAATAAGACCCTCTGCTCTGGCTCTCACCTCTTCTAAGTGTGCTTCTGAATCAGTGCCCTTGTGTCCAGGCCCCCACTGCCCTAACGAATAGAGCAGAAGCTAATGGAGGGCAAAGAAGTATTTCTTATCTAAAATGTCTCACATCAATGACACTTTATAGAATAGCAACTACATGCCAGTCATTTGTACTCAGATAAATGAGATGCTCTGGGGTCCACATCTTTCAGGAGTTCCTGTGCCGAAACCTGCATACAAGAGACCAGCGCTCAAAGGCTTGGTTAGATAGTACGCAAAAAGCAACGGACTTGGTTGGGTCGGGCCACCTGGAGGCAGGTCCTGGTCTTGCTACTCCCCAGATGTATGACCCCCAACAATTCATTCCTCCTCTATTTCCCCTCCTGTTAAAAGAGGAGGTGGGCCTGGCTCTCTGGTTCCATGAGTACTCTGAGGGCAGAGAAAAGGAACATTCCATGAATCTCACAGAGCAGATGGCCTACAGTGGTCAGCGAGGCTCCGCACGGGGAGGGGACCTTCAAGCAGGCCAAGAGGGACGGGCAGTACTGGGAAAGGCAGAAGCAGTGGCATGGAAGCAGGATGACACTCAGCCCATGAGGTTGGAATGGCAGGGGCATAACTCAAGTGTGCCTTAAAGGCCAAATGGGTCCTGGGGGGTCTCTCAGGTTGAGTGGAGTGGGGATGGAAGAAGGTGACCGGCAGATAATGTGGCCCTATTGAATTATAAACCCGCCCACCACTGAAATGCAAAACTTGGTTTCCTTCCCTTTGCTTAATGAGAAGAGTGAGAAAATCAAGTAAGAACCTACTCTGGAGAGTTAACTTGAGAATCCATTGCCCTAGACTTATATTTGGAAAACACAAATCAGATTAAGTCACTCTTTTGCTCATAAGCCTTCCATGGTTCCTTTTGCCTACAGAACAGAGTCCAAATTCCTTAGCTTGACATGAACTCTTGCCCCGTCCCACCTGGCAAGGCTGCTCACCCTACCCTAAGCAAGCTACTTGCTAGCCCACTCGCCATTTCCCTGAAACACCTCTCTTCAAGCACAAACTATTCACTCATTCATCCAGCAGGGATTAATGCAGCATTTATCAAGCATCTACTACGAGCCAGGTCCTGACATTAACAAAGGGATCAGAGCAAATATGGTGCCTCTTTTCTTGGCACTTGAAGTCTGGAGAGGGAGATGGGTTTCAAACAATAATTACAACTGAGATCAAAACTACAAGAAGCACAGGCCCAGGTGGTCTCTGAGACTTAACCGGAGGGCCTGCCTACCCCAATCAGGGGGTCGAGAAAGCTGCCCTCTAGGTGCCTGAAGGGTGAGTTGGACTCAGCAAGGCAATGGCAGGGCAGGCATGGGGGACAGACAGGGAGATCTTCCAGTCAGAGAGAAGAGCAGGTGGGAAGCCTTGGAGGCTGGACTGGGCTTGAGGAGGCCCATCAGCCTTCACCCCGGTGAACATCAGAGACACATGCTGGTTGTGGCTGCAGAGTCTCTCTATTAAAGCAGGCTGTACTATTCTGAGGGCAGTAGAATGCCACTGGGGTTGGGTAATCATGGGCATGGCATGATCCTATATCTGTCCAATTATTGTATGGAGAACAGAATGTGAGGAAGAACAAACTGCTTTCCTTTGGAATCTGTTTCCAAGACCTCTTTCCCCATAGCAAATGGTTGGTCTTTCCAGAGTCTACCTCTTTGAGGGGGTCTTTCCTGGCCCCATCGAACCAAGTATCCCTCCTCTGTCAGCTTCCAGCCCTCACCCCACAGACTGTGAAATTCCACTTTAGAATCTATTACACTGTACTGTGAAGGCTTATTCTACCCGTCTCCCCTCAATAGATTATCACAGAAAAGACTTGCATTGTTTGGGGTTTGTTTTTCTCTTTCTTTCTTTCTTTCTTTTTTTATCTTTGTGCCCTTGAGATCTAGCAGAGATCCTGGAACCCAGCAGACGGCCAATAAATATCTATTAGTTAACTGATTAAATGAATCAGATGCCCAAATCTCCACAGACGCTCCTGTGGCTGACCTCTCTCTAGCGCTGCATCCTCATACGCATACAGTAATGTCTGAGTTTTATCTCAAAGACTGAGGAAAGACTCTTTCATACCTGCACTGATGGATTCCCAGCACAAGCCAGGGCCCGCTGACCCAGAGAAAGAGCTTTACGTTAGCAGGAATGAGCAACACAGCTGGGGGGGGTGCCGCAGGGCATGGGCTGCTTGATTCTGGTGCAACTGAAGCCCAAAGGAAAAAAATCTTACAGTGAGACAGATACCCGACAGTGAATGTGTTTAGGTTAAACAGGGATGGAAGTAGGGAGTCTTTCTAGTGGCTGTGAGCAAGAAAAACAAAACGGCAGATTGCTTCGGTGGCCCAGGTTCAAGGCCACCAACCACTGCCAGCCCCTTTGATTGCCAGCCTTTTCGATCTCTGTGCTCTGTACCAAAGGACGGGAGCCCCACATGTTCACCTACACAGGAAGGCAGACACACGCCCTCCTGCATCTACATTCCTGTGGGCACACAGTGTTTTCAAGTCCTGGGATGTGATGTTGATGAAAGACAGTTAATTCAATTTCTACGGAGAAATTGATTAATGGACTGGATTAAAAGAAGTCCCTTGTGTCCGCAGCCTTCGCCCAGCATACCAATTCTGTGTTATCTCTCCGGTTTTCTCCTTCCCTCCTCACTTGACACTTTGACAATACACACTGGGCCCCAGCGGGAAGAAGGAGGGAGGAGAAGAGAGATGAGAAGCCACAGATTAGGGCTGGAGCACACCTCTATATTTAATTAGTTCTATTAATATTTTTAAAAAATAATAAAGAGCGTGGTGGGAGATATACTGATCTGGGGATTGTTCTAGCGACTGACAGCTGTTCTGACTGACAGAGTCCTTTAGCCTTTCAAATCTTTTCTTCAGTGGGAAGGAGAGAGAAAAGGCACATCTCTGTTCCCTGGGGATACAGCAGAAGTCACAGCCTCCTTGAAGCACCCACTTGTGTGAAGCCAAGACCCAGAGACTCCAGAGAGCTTCCCTAGGCTGCCCTCTCACACCTCCAGGCCCCTGGCTCCTGGAGATGCTTGGGCCATGGAGGGGAAGGGAGATCCCTCCTGGGCAAGGACTTGTCTGTGCTCATAGTTTCCTGTGGACAATGGTGAGATCGCTGGAGGCAGGGGTGGACAACATGGCCCCAGAGAGACCTTCCGGATCTCAGCTTGGTGAGGTAGTACTTACAGCAACTTTTACTCTTAGGCTAATATTTGTAGGATCCTTGCCTTTTTCACAGGCCTCCCAAATCTGTGATCACCTTTCACATTCCATGCTGAATCCCAAACAATAGCACTTAGTAGGACCACGTGCTATGGTTTGAAGGTCTGTGTCCCACCTCCACTCCTGCCCCCACAAATCCATATGTTAAGGCTCTGATCCCCAAAGTGCCGGTATTAGGAGGTGGGGCCGTTGGGAGAAGACTAAGTCAGAGGATGGAGCCCTCATAAATGGGATTAGTGCCCTTATAAAGGAGCCCCCAGAGAGCTCTTCCTCTCCACCTGACTAGGAGACAGCAAAAGACAACCATCTGGGAACCAGGAAGCACCTTCTCACCAGACACCATATATGCCGGTGCCTTGATCTTGTACTTCCTGCCTTCAGAACTGTGAACAGTATGTTTCCATTGTTGAAGCCACCCAGGCTATGGTATTTCATGACAGCAGGCCAAATGGACGTAGACTCCCAGAGAAATTATTTCACCCATGTGAAGTAATAATAAATATGCTGTCCCTTGTGTAGGCACCTAATGTGCCTACTTTCACAATGTAACTGATTTCAAAGAAGCATACCTTAGGATGCACGTGACAGGTACGTTAGCGGGTACCACCTCCTGCCTCCACCCTCCCCATTAGAAATGGGGTCCATCAAGTGTCTTCATTCATAACATTGTCCTTTGTGGCTTTAGTGAAGAACAAGTTGCCCCGGCTTTTGATTAATGGTGTTTGACTTGGCTGTGCTTATTTCCTGTACCTCGGTGGCAAGAAGGGAGTCAAAGGAGCTCCAGCAGGCAAGGGCTGGTATGTCACTTAAAAAGAAAAAGAAAAAAAAAGCTGATGAATAATTTATTCAAATCAGCCTGTGAATGTTAGACAATATTGCATTACAAAATAAATCAATTATGATTTTAAAATTAGAGAAAGAAAGAGATCTCAGTTTGTTGAAAAACATTGCAAACACAGGCGATTTTCTCCTTATTAAAAAAAAGAAAAGTGAAATCTCATTTAAATAAGAATCTGTTACAACAGCTACAGAGCCATTTCAGTGACTCCTTAATAGAATGCCCCCCTAAACAAACCACATCTGCCAGATGCCTGCCTTACCTTTTTCAATTAAAATTCTGCTCCTATTGTTGGAAGGTTAACTTTGAACTTACAAGGCTATGTAGCTCACTAGGGTATGGAGTTAGTTGCCTGTAAATATGCATAAATTAGCATCATTTATCCCATATGGGGTTTCCAACAAGAACTGTGAGTACCTCTGTAATATCTGGATGGATCGCCTTTTTTCCAATACCAGGAGAAGGAAAAGATCATTCAAGAATGCTAAGAATCTCAGGGATTTCCATTTTTTGAGAGAAAAAAAACAAGAACTCCATTTTGGCTACAGTGAAAATACAGGAGGGAGTAGAGGACTTGGTATTCATTCACTAAGTAATGGAATCTCCATTCATTCACTCAAGAAGCTTTATGGCTTGCTTTATACCTGTCCAGCCTGTGGGTAACCCTGAGGCAGGCGCTAAGATACAGCAGTGCGGGCCATCAGAGAGCTCACAGAAGTTGTCCACTGTGTGCCTGACCAGCCTGCTCTGGGCAGAGGGAGGTGCTGTGAGGTTATCTCATAAATCCTAGACAGGTGCAACTCATAATTCTCTTTCCCATGTGAGTGTTCATAAATTACAATGTCTGGGAAGATAACTTGACAGGTGGGGAATCACACCTAAAAATCATACATAGAAGTACGGATAGATGAAGGAAAGGCCAGGCTCACCAAAACAAGAGCTTTGGGGCCATCATTAAGGATCAACTTTATTTACTGTACAATCTTGCTTCAGGTGGATTGGGTTCTCTGTGTCCCTTCTCAAAGGAAGTGACTCAAGATAACTGACATATTCTCAACCCTCATAAGATAAACCACTTGCCCCATCACATCATCCCACCAATCAAAAGCACTCACTCTGTGTCGTGTACCAGAGGGGCAACCATGAACAAGAAGTGCGTATGCTCTAAAAGATCCTGCAGAGGTGAAAGATTCAGACAATGAACAGGTAGGTCAATCTTGCAGAAGAACAAGCTGGAAGGAAGTCCCAAGCCCAAGTCACTGGCCTCTACCCAGGAGCCACTTCCAGAGGGGAGGCTGGAAGCACAGACAAGAATGAGCCAGAGCCCAGATGTGGGAGAGAGGTGTGGGAGGGGCAGAGCACTGGCAGAGGTAGGGGCGGCGCACAGGCACCCAGCATGGGTATGGGTGGGAGAGGCTCACTCTGGGAGCCAGGCAGGAAGACTACAAATGCAGAGACAAGGCCTGAGGGCCTTGGATAAAAGTTTAAGGGAACTGGTTCATCTCTATACCAGGCCAACACTCTCCCCCATCTCTAAATTCCTCCGCCCTATGGGACTCCTTCCCCTAATGGTGTGTGACAGTCCTCATCCCTTTGTTTCCTTTCATCTGGCTTTACCCAGAGATTCAATGGCATGCTAGTGGGGCCTGTGACAGATTATGTGCTAAGGAGAAGGTGTGGTTCAAACAGAAAGTATGCTGGGCTCTAGAAAGCTCCCAACAGGGAGAAGGACACCATGATTTATCCCGGAGCATAGGAGGAACAGTGAGGACTGAATGTGACCTCCCAGATGTCCTCGCAAGCCTGGCTTGAGGGAATTCAGGCAGTCATTTCCAGTTAACTGACAGGTGGGTACAGCAGGAACCAGGGGCCCTTGGTTGGGGTTTGGGGGAGGGGTCCATCCTTCACAGCAGACCTCCAACGAGTGATGAGGGATGGCATCCCAGGTCTATGCTCCGGGGAAGCACAGGGCAAATCCAGCAGGCTGTGAGCCCCTTGGACTGGCTGAGACATTGATTTGCAAATGAGTAGACAGATCCAGAGAGGAAAGGGGGGAAGGGGATTCAATATGCATGTTGTTTCAAACAAACCTTAAACTCCACAAAATCAAAAAACAACCCTATTATACCTCTTTGAATATTTATATTCCAGACACAAAATAATAATCATGAAAGAAATGTGACCTCGTCACTTATGTTGCTTAAAATCCTCCAGCAGTCCCCCATTACCCACAGAACAAAGCTGAGGCACCCTGTAATCATCCAGACTCCATCTCTCCAGCCTCAAATCCCACCCTCTTGGGCTTGAGCTTCAAGCTATCCCCATCCGGGGGCATACAGTCCCTCTTTAACACCACCTTCCCGGCCAAGGCCCCACCTTGGACATGCCACAATTTCTCATGCCTCCAAGTCTCTTCCACGTACTCTCTCCCCACCATCATGCAACCCTTATTGTGTTGAGAAGTTCCTGCTTGTCCTTAAAGACCCAGGTCACAAGGCCCCTTGTCTGGGAATCCTTTTCGGGGCTCTGATACCTCCTGTCCAGCAAATGCCTCCATCGCACCATTTATCCTGCTGTGCAGCAGGTGGCAGTGCTCTCATCGGTTCCTCCTCCGCAGGCTGCGTCCTACAGCGGGAGCCGTGGATAAGCATGGGGATGGATGAAGGATTGACCGAAGGAACGAGGAGAACAAAACTTGAAGTTGGCTTGAATAGCCAAGGCTCCACCATCATGTGTCATAGGAGAGAAGGCAAAACTCCCCACCCACACAGTCCGGATCTGAATCTCTCTCCTGTCCCCCCTGAATCATCCTCTGGCCTCCCTCAGGGGCTCTTACGTTTGTGAACAGAAGTAGAAGGGATTTACAGAGCTCTAGTTGTGCCCCAGCAGCAGTCCAGTTCTGGAAGTTCAAGTCCTCAACTGTATCTTAAAAATGCGTTTGGATGCCCAGTCTGTTCCCACCAGCCTTCACTGATGCCAGGTTTAGCCAGAGACCCCAAGTCTGCAGTATAGCAGCCATGAGCTCAGAATACATTATGGAGAAGCAAGCAAACATTTGCAGAATAAATGAAATAGAGAAATACAAGAATTCTTAATGGGGTCCTTGAAGGAAGGAAGGATCCCTTTCTCTGGAGAGCTTTTCTCCAGATCTGGAAGGAGAGAAGGAAGGAACATGACATCATGGAGCACTCCCCACGTGGCGAATGCTTCCATGATGTTCCTCATTCAACAGTCCTCCCCACCGGCCTGTGAGGGCAGCACAGCTCTCTTCCACAGACAAGCAAGACGAGGCTCAGTGATCCACAGGAGATGATCTCGGGGCACAACAACACAGCAGTAGTGCCCAAATTCAAACCTAGGGCAACTCCAAAGTCTAAGGAAAATGAATGTCTCTGCCTGCCAAGAATACGGCTTTGCCAAGTGACAGGCCGCAAAGGGACCCTTTATTACGATAAAACAGCATTTGCCGAGGCATCATCTCAGCCAGGACTGCCTCCGGGTGGGTAGAACCAGCTGGAGCAAGTGGCTCTGGTATCTTTCTCCAAAGTACCCCTTCCTTGGGGCTCTTGCATCCTCTGGCCCACTGCTGCCACTTCACTGGCCCCAAGCAGCTGTTACCCATCTTTAGAGCACTAGTTCAAACATAGGTATAAATTATGACTTCGGCTCCTCCTTGAACAACTGCGGCGAAGGGAATATCTGAAAAGATGTTACCAGCCAGTACAGGAAAATAGCCAAGAAAAGCAGAGGAAGTACAGAAACATCGGGAGACAATGACATGGGCTTCTTATTCTGCCAGACTGTGTCCATATCACGGCTTATATGTCATGTCCCTTTGAGTTACCTCCAGGGACCAGAACCTACCACCAAGTAGAGGCCAGGGTGTCCCAGAGAAGAGAGAAATAGCCTGGAGCAGCCGGGGTAACAGGAGGAGCCAGCTTCCCAGGCTCAAGGGTGTGGCAGGCCCTGGGCAGTAGACCCTGGGACAGAGAAGAAGATCCAGGGGTCAGAGCAGCTGATGAAGGCTCTCCAGAACCCCAGCACTGGTGCCACAGAGCCAGAAGCTCAGGCCTCACAGTGTCCCCCTGTGGTTCCCCCTCACCTTAATGGGCCTACAAGCCTTCTAGGACACCCTCTTTGTATTAGTCAGGGAAACAGAACCTGCAGGGTGTGAGGACATGTGTGGAGAGAGAGATTCATTACACGGATTCTGTTCATGGGATTATGGAGGCCAACAAGTCCCAATATGTGCAGCCATCAAGCTGAAGACCCAGGAGAGCCAAAAGTGTAGTTCTAGTCCAAAGTCAAAAGCCTGGAAACCAGGAGAGCTGAAGGTGTATGTTCCAGCTGAAAAGCCAGCAGGCTGGAGATTCAAGGAGAGAGAGCCAATGTTTCAGTTCAAATTCAAAGGCAGAAAAATCCCTAGCTCAGAGCAGTCAGGTAGAGGACTTCCCATACTCATGGGAGGTCAGCCATTTTGTTCTGTTCAGGCCTTCAGCGCATGGGGTGGGGCACACCCATGTTAGCAAGAGCCATCTGCTTTCCTCGGTCTGCTGATTCAAGCTTTAATCTCAGGAAGAAACATGCAGACACACAGTAGCTGGGCACCCTTTGGCCCAGTCCAGTTGATACACTCCAGCTTTGCAACCGCCCCTCTTCCAGATCCCACAGCTCACCTACCCTGACCAAGGCACCTGATCTCATACCTCTGGCTTTACATACACATTTCCTTATCTGGGACACTCTTCCCTCCATTCTCACCCCTACACCCATCAAGACCCAGTTCATGCACGGCTTCTCTGGCTCCTCAGTCTGTCTTTCCCCTGTGATGTTGGAGCACTAAGTTCAGTTCAATAAGTTTTCAGTAAAGACTCCCTACACTATGTGTTGTAGACTGAGAAATAAGCATGAGTGGAGATGAACCCCCTGTTCCCTCTGCATGTATAGTAATGGAAGAAAAAGTCATGAATAAGATGAAAGGCATCTAGCCTAGCCTTGTGGAGTGGGGAGGGCTCTCTCTGGAGAAGATTAACAAGCCAAGTCTGGAAGTGAGAGTAAGGACAAAGAGTTGGAAGAAAACTGGCATTTCAAGCTTGGAAAGCAACACAAACCAAAGTGAAAGATATGAGCCCACCTGTCTGCAGAAAAGCACAAACAGGTATAGTGAGAATTGGGGGTAAAGTAGAAGAGGCTCTTAGGTCAGATGTTGATGGTGGGCTCAGGTCTTACAGACACTTATAAGCCATGCAGAAGAGGCTGACCTTTATCCCAGCACAGATAAGAGCAAGGCTTTATGTATGCTGTTGTTTAAACATTTATCCCATTGAACTTTAGGATCTGTCTATTTATGGGACTTCCCCATGAGAATGAGTTTCTTAGGAACAAGGATGCTGTCTTAGTCACCCTGCAGCCCTTCCCCTCAGTCCAGAACCCAGTACAAATGAGTTTTCAATAAGGTTTTAGGTAACAGATAGATGAATGGATGGATGGATGGTTGAATGAATGAATGAAGACAATGGTCTTATTTGGTCTTTGCAGCAATGAAAGATGAGTAAGGGAGTAGTTCCCATTTTACTGGTGGGGAAACTGAGGCAGAGGGAGTTAAATGATTTGCCCAGTCTCCTGCATATGGTTCTGTCCTGACTCCCCTCCCAGGATTCCTCCTCTGAACGCATGCTGCCCCCCCCTTACAGGAGAGACTCAGGAGGCACGCAGCTGCCACAGCCCCTGGACTGGGACCTCTCTACCAGCCAGCCTCCGCCACTGGAGATGCGGTATCCACCATGACCAAACTATTTTAGGAAAGAGAGGGTCTCTGGGATGCTCACTACTGCCTTTTCTTTTTAGAGGCTAAATAGCAGAGCCATGAACATCCCAAAAACATTAAAGCCTTTTCCAGAATTTTTCTCAATGACCTATTTTGGTTCCCTTTCCAAAACAGGTGGATTTGCATCAGCTTTACTCCCATTTTCTTCCTTCTTCCCAAGTAGCTTTTCCTTTCTCTATTAGCTTCACCTGTCCCTGATCTTTCTGCTTCTCTTTCTCCTTTGTTTTGTCCTCTTTTCCATCTCATTTTTTTTCTCTCTGTCCCATCTAGTGGGTGGGGCGTGGGGCCCTTAAACCTCTGTTTCTGCCTTAGCAGTTACCTAACCCTCAAGAAGCTGTCTGCTACACCTTGCTTCTCCAGAGCCCTGTCTGTGACCTCGCCATCCCTTGGCTGCCCCGGCCAGAATGGAGCACAGCCAGGCAGGGAGGGGCCATCAGCCGGCAGTGTTGCAGGGGAACAGTTTATGCAGCCTGGTCTCCTTGTTTCATCTAGTGGAACAGGCCATGTAATTAACTTCTCTCAATGGAGCCTACTGGTCCCCAAGCTCCCTTTAAACTCACAATTTTACATTTCAAGGACGTTCCAGAGTCCACATCTGCTCCAGCAGCATGTTCAGGCTATATTCCTGCCACCTCTCAGAGGAAACCAAGGTTGGAAATCTGTATCTGCTCTTCGCAGCTCAGAGTTTCCTACCCGAGGGTCTAGCCCGCCTGAGTAGAGCAACTTCTCCCCAGCCTACCTCTACCCAGTTTTTACCCCAAGTGAAGACAGAGGAGGCAGCCAGAGGCAGCACTGAGCGGTGGAGAGCAGGAAAACAAAGGACTTCAATTCACAGAACACCCATCCTACCCAGTGTAACCCTTCACATCACAGAAATGGACATTGCTGGGGTCTTGTGTTTTCTCTCTTGCAGAGCTCCCAAGAAGACCGATTCCCTCATTTTGGTCTCACTTTCTAGATCAGGAATCTTTCTTGATTCTTTGTAGCCTTAAGGGCTCAATATGAACTTGTAAGGACTAACAGAGGGTAAAAACCCACGCAAAGGAGTTTGAGGAAAAGGGAAAGCCATGGAGGGCTATGATTGTTCCAGTTTAAAATCATGTGGCTTTGTTCTCTGCATTTTTTTTATTAGAATTATACTTCATTATCATCCCCATGGAGGGACAAAACTGGAGGCATGCTGGGCCCCATGCACAGTAGCAGTGTGTTTAAAGATGTCAGAGTTAACCCTTCAGAAGGACCTATTTCGAGGCAGAAAAGCTGTGCTCTCCTAAGCATGTAGGCTGGGAGTAGGATGCTGATCTTATAGGTGGACATGATAGGAAGTTTTCCTCTCCACTTTGGCTGCTGAAACTCTTAGCCAAGTCTGCAGCTCACCTCTAGCCATGTCCTCAGTGCTGTGGCCCGTTCGGCTGGGCCCCAACTTTACCCTGTCTTCCTTGCCTCACCAGCTCCTTGTTTTCCCTCACTTCCACTGGCTTTTCTACAAACATAGATGGAGCATGTGACAGAGTCGTGGACCATCCTGGGGTGAGGGTTCAAGAGAAAGGATCCCTTTCTCTCTCACTCTGCCACATCCCCTAGGCCAGAGGATGACAATGAGCAAAGAGGTCACAGACAGTCCGCCCCGTCCATCTGCTGGCACAGGCTTCAGACTTCCTTTCTCATGTACTTTCCTCTTCCTTTCTCTAAACTTCTATGACACAGTAAATTCTTCAAAGGCCAAGCAGTGCTTGAAAATACCCCAAAGGTGGATAACTAAGCCTGTCCACCCCTAAGGTCCTGTAGGTCACCTTTGGTTCACATGTGTCAAGCTTCTAAACCCCTAGAAAATCTATGGCAGGGAGGCTTCCATGGCCAGCCAAGGAAAACATGTCCCCATCTCAGTGCAGTGACAGTAACATCCATCACCCTGTCATTCCAGGCCCATCCCTGGAAATGACTGGGAGTCATGCTTCAGGACTGAGAGGGGCTTCTAGGTCTGAGTCACAGCACAGGCAGCTCAGGAAAAAAAAAAAATTGAGGGTGGAGGAAGAAGGTGGAGATCAAGTCTCCTCCTACCCTTTTTGATATAATAGCTATTTTGGAAACCAGTTGCCAGGGGGAGGATATAAAGAACCTTTTTAGTTGTCATTTGCTTGTTCATATCTACATATAATAATAACATCTTGCAAGTTTATTTTATGTATCTGGAGATGTGTATATTTACACATATCCACATACACATACAGGTAAAATAGACATGGTCTTTAATTTGCTGTTGCACATTCTAAGCCTCTAAGATGAGGACAGTATATACTTCTATTATTTTACAAAAGAAGAAACCAAGCTAAAGATGATAAACATGGCTTACCAGAGTAACAGATTTACCTGGTGGCCAAACCAAAACTCTCTTCCAGGTTCCCTGGCTTCTACTTCAAATACACACACACCCTCACCAATGAAAGCAATCCTCACCCAATAAAAGCAACACTTGCTTTCCAGTCTGTAGCTCTCTTGGGCAGCCCAGGGGAGAATATGTGAGGGTCTAGAAACCCAGGGGCAAGAGAAAATAGATATGAAAAAGTCAGAGAGGAGTACAGAAATTCTGAAAAGAAATTAGGGAGCCAGGACTTGGAGATCAGAGACAAATTCCTACTGGGTTATTAATGATGAATTATGCTACCCCTCCCAGGGGCATTGGCTTCTAATCAGCAAGCAAATTTTCTATGTCATTGTTCATTGAACATCTATCTTGTATCAGGCACAGAGATGATCAATATGGGAAAACATGGATGAATGGGGTATATTTTCTAGTCTCAAGAAGGTCATTCAAATGAAGAAGACAGATAGTACTTAGACAAAAACCACTAATTTTCCCCCTTATATTAATCATCTCCTTCTTTCTTTAGAAGTATAACTTTGGTTTTAGCTCAGAGTAAAGATTGTATTTCCCAGCTTCATGTCAAGCTTGAGCAAAAGGAATAAGCAGTAGAGATATGTGCAATTTCTAAAGAATATGCTGAAAGGGAAGGTATATGTCCTTCTTCCTTCCAGCTGCCTGGAATGTGGATGTGAAGGCTGGACCTTCAGCAGCTACATTTGACCCTGACCTTTGGAATGAAATGTATGCACAGGAGAGCACAAAACCCAACAAGTCTGGGCCCTGAGGTGGGGTTGGGGATACCTTACTACCTCCTCATAAACTTTGGCTTCCTATATATGAAGGGGAGTGTTCTACTTGCTTACGATACTATTACTTTAGAAATTTCTGTCATACTTAATGAAATGTAAGCCTAACTAGTCAAGCACCCCAACAGACAAGTCAGACTACACTAAGAGATAATAGCATTCTAAGGAGTGCACAGTGGGAGCGAGCAAGGATCGATTGACTGCCCAGGCAGGTTAAAAAAAGCATCACAGAGAAGATGTGTAAGTAAGTCTTTAAAATGAAGTAGGGTTTCCTCTGGTAGACAAGAGGGATGGAGCATTCCAGGTAGGGAATCGACATCTGGCAAGCGTGGGAGCAGGGTTTGCTTAAGGAATGGGAATGCTGGGGATTCCCTGAGGGGAAAGGAGCCTCTCCAGGGCCATCAGTTCCTCCCATGCACTGCTCATGGGTACAGCCTTGATCCCCAATACCCCGGCTCACTTCTAAGTAATTACACTCCCAGTGCCTTTCTATCTTGCAGCTGTTCCCGCCAGCTGTTGTGACTGTTCTCGCTACATCCCTTGAGTCTGTGGGGAACAACACACTGTTGGGAAGGGAGGGGTGGGAGACTCCAGGGAGAGCTGTTAAACACCTGCTGGGCTCTAGTGGCAAGGTTTAGGAAGATAATTTCTGGGCTTCCAGGTAATTTGGGTCTTGCAAGGAAAACTACTGCTTTCAAAAGCACTGGAGAGTCTGAACCCCCCCCCCCAAAAAAAGGCCTCCACCCATGTCAATGATCTAATGCTGCTTAACAAGCTCCTCCAAAACCCAGAGGAGTAACACAGCAACATCAATTACTTCTTATGAGTCCGTGGGCTGGCTGGACTCAGCTGGGCACCCTGATCCCTGCATTGCTGGCCAGAGTTATCCACATAGCTCTAGTCCTAGAGCAGCATGACTGGGGTTGGATGGTCTGAGGTGACCTCACACACCTGTCTAGTGGTTAACTCTGCTGCCAGGTGGGGCCCCCCTCTCTGCATTATTTCCTCAAAGGACAACCATTCTTCTTTCCAACGTGACTTATGCCCCCAAAAGGGGTGGGGAGGGGGGAAGTAGACTGCAAGTTCTCTTTCACCTTTCTCTATTGGTCACAGCGAGACATAGGGCCAACTTAGATTCAAAGGAGAGGGAAAATAGACTTCACCGTTTGATGGAAGAAATGGCAAAATCACTTGCAAGGCAGTAAGAAATCATGCACAATGGAAGGATTTTTATGGCCATCTTTGGAAACAATCTACCTTTGGACCACAATGATTCACATCTCTTAAACATAGCATGCAAAACACATGAAACTGACCCCCAAAGCCTAATCTCGTTACCTACTGGAAGTTCAGAATCTTATCATCATCTGAATCAGATCCACATATGAGTGAGGATCGTTAAGTGCAATTCCTTAGACAGGAACTAAAAGACCAGTTATCTGCTTCTACATTGCCAACATACAATGTGCCCAGAGATGGCAGCCTCTAATACCAACTTCCTTCCTCTCTTCCAGCCTCTACTAACAAATTCTTTGCTATCCTTCCAGCCTCTGCCGGTCACATGTTTTAACATTAGTTATGGTAATTAACCATTCCAGGTACCAATTTCTAGAGGCTGGAAAATGGGTGGTTTGTAGATTGCTTGGCAAAACTGTGTACTGTGGTACTGTGGAGGGTAGAATTGATTCCTAATTCTATTAGTTAGTGTTCTTTTTTTTTTTTAAAGATTTTATTTATTTATTTGACAGACAGAGATCACAAGTAGGCAGAGAGGCAGGCAGAGAGAGAGAGGGAAGAAGGCTCCCTGCTGAGCAGAGAGCCCGATGCGGGACTCGATCCCAGGACCCTGCGATCATGACCCGAGCCGAAGGCAGCGGCCTAACCCACTGAGCCACCCAGGCGCCCCTATTAGTCAGTGTTCTTAAAGAAACATAAATAATAGGAGATATATACATTTATTTAAAGAGATTTATTAGGAAGAATTGGCTCATGCAATTCTGGAGGCTGAGAAGTCCAACAATTCGAGTCTGCAAGATGGACACTCAGGAAAACCCAAGGTATAATTCTAGGCTGAGTCTGAGGGCCTGTGAATAAGGGAAGCCAATGGTATAAATCCCAGTCCAAGGGTAGGAGAAGACTGATGTACCAGCTCATGCAGGCAGGCAGAAAATAAAAAAAGGGTGAATTCTTCCTTCCTCCACCTTTTTGTTCTATTTAGACCCTCAATGGATTGGATGAGGCCCATCCGTACTGTGGAGGACAATCTGCTTTACTGAATTCACCAATTAATTTTTATCTCATCCAGAAACATCCTCACAAACATATCCAGAAATAATGTTTAATCTAGGCACCACTTGGCCCTGTCAAGTTGAAATATAATACTAACTATCACACTAATGAATTTGCCGATCTAGCTAAAGAAATTTCCAGGCAAAGTGTGGAAAGTGTTATTTAACTTTTTTAACTGCATGAAGTAGGAAGAGAGAAATGAGCTAAATAAGGAATCACTTTCAGTTTTCAAGAAGAATTTAAATAAAATATAGATATCTCAAGTAGTCTCTCCAGTCAGAAAAAGACTAAAGAGTGTGGCCATAAAATGCTTTTTTAAGAACTCACAAGATTTAAGACAATGCATTACATAGACCCATTCAGCATGACTAAAGGATTTCTAAGGATTCACAGTACCATGAGTTCCAAGAATTCACAGAAGCATGACTCAGAGCTCGAGATAGAGAGAGGCCTGCCTCAGAAGTGTTGGCTGTGGCATTTATCAAACTGCATGGACAATAATCTCATACATAGAAAATTCATAAAGTCTTTGAAGGAAATGTATCAGTTCTTACAACAAAGGGACAGTTCAGAATGAAAAGAGGCCTTTGTCCCCATTCTAACTTTCTAGAGGCAGGAAGCAGATTAGAAAGCTTCTCAACTAAAAGTATGAGCCACTTCTCCAGAAAAGAAGAACATCTTGGAGCATAGAGCCAAAGGACAGAGCCAAAAATGCAAAGGATGGAGACAAGAGCTAAGAAGATCAAAGGATGAGGAGACCACTCCAAGGGAGCAAAACTAGGCCTTAGTTAAAGGAAATCCTGTGCTCCTGGAGATGGGGGAATTGGAAACATGTATGTGATTGGGTTCCAGAGTCTCTGTGAACCAGTCTATGCTTTCTGCCCTCCACCTTTTGTCTGGGAATGTCTGTCTACTATAACTGTCCTTTCTTTGTTTCTCTAATGTTTGTTGGCACATTATATACCAGGTGTGTGAGTGACAGATAACTTGTCTTTTAAATTTTCAGTTCTTTTAATCACTAGTAGCCCCATGGACACAGCAATATACAAGGGACCTCATCTACATCTGGATCAGATGAAAAACACAAGATCAAGGACATTAACTCTGATACTGTGGTGGGCTGAGGCCTTTAAAGTTTCCTGAATGGAATTCATTGGAAGTGACATTTGTGAACTTCTGGTTCCAGCCTTAAAACCTCTTACAACTTCTATTTAATCCTCTTAGAACCTTGAATCATCATGTAAAGAAGTCCAGGCTATTGAGATGGAGAAGCAAAGCAGAGAGAATCAAGATGCCCCAGCCAACAGCCAACACCAATACAATTTAAGAGGAACACTCCACTGTCAGAGTGAGGCTGTCTTGAGGGTTGAAGGCAACTACATGAGTGAGTGTAGGCCAGACCAGCAAACCTTTCAGCCAATCCACAAAGTCATAAGAAATAAGAAATAATTGTGGTTTCAATGTAAGTCACCAAGTTTTGGGGGATGGTTAATCACACAGGATTCTATTACCTACATAATTCTCTTGCCAGCAAACCTTTCAGCCAATCCACAAAATCATAAGAAATAAGAAATAATTGTGGTTTCAATGTAAGTCACCAAGTTTTGGGGGATGGTTAATCACACAGGATTCTATTACCTACATAATTCTCTTGCCCATCTTGGAGTGTAATTCTATGGGATTAGATGGAAAAATAGATAGAGAAATGCCATTGGTAAAAAGAGACTTGAGTGTACTAACAGAAATAATATCACAATTTATCTCCTCCTGTGGACTGGGAAGACTCCCTGTAGTCCTAGTAATGTCAGAAATGGGTCCAACACTCCCACTTTACAGATGAAGACACATAAAGAAATGAACAAATCATTTGTTCATTTTCTATAGGATGTTTCATTCTAATAACTTGTGGGTCCAATTTTATGACAAATCCAGGACTAGAACTTAGAATTCTAACTTCTAATCTTGGTGATTGCATGCTCTTAACCAAGAAATTCCTTCATCATGAAAGTGGAGTGTTGAAAAATTTTCTATACATCCTTCACTACTTTGAAATGTTTTTGACTGAGGCTCATCTAAAATCCAACAAACATCGGTTTAAAGAAGTAGTGTTCATTTATTCAGGTAATAAAATCTCCAGAGGAAGCAGTGCAGGGGAAGTTTAGCCGCTTGCAACTGTCACCAAGGAGCTAGGATTCTCCTATCTTTTTGCTCTGTCACCCTTAACATGGAGATTTCATTCTCTTATTCTCTTTCCCTGAAAACAAAACAAAAAACCGGCCACACCTCTGGCACTGTTTCCTCATCACAAAGCAGGAATTCAAAAGATAGGCTAAAATATCTGACAAAATCTTTCTTCTTACATGGCATGGTATTTTTATCCAAGAATGGAAGTTCTCCCTGGGACTTCTGTCAATACCCCGTTGTGCAGAATGATATCACATGGCCACCTGATGATAAGAGAGGCTAGAAATGTAGGTATTTTGCTTTCTAGGGGCTATCAGACAAGGAAGAAGAAAGTGAAATGGGTCTTGAGTGAACCAACCAATAGTATCGGTCATACATACTCCAAAAGAGGGAGCCCAAACAAACGAACCAGGGAGAAGAGCAGGTACGGTGCTCTACCCTCATCCTCTGTATCTCCATTTCTTCCTCATTATAGAACCCACCTGTGGCTGGCCAGGCCCTTTGGATGATTAGGTTGGCCAGCCTCCACAAGGGAGAGCAGGATACACATAGAAACATCCAGAGGTGCAGACATCTCAGAAAAGCCTCTAGGATGCACAATATTAATGCCCTTGTGGATTCATGGAGTCCCATGCATTATGCATATGTCAATAAATCATCATCATGTTGGGAGTAAGCAAAGAGAACGCTAAATTTAGAGTAAATTTCAAATTAACCTAAATTATACATGCCTGGCAAATGGGCCCCTTTTGTGAAGCAAGAAGCTGTGTCTATCTGGAACATTCAGCCCAGGTCTCTGGGGCAGAATACAATTTAAAAGGAGCACTCCATTCTTCACTTCATTCTCTAACAATCCCATTCAGCAACCAGTAGCCTGACTGGATCCAATCCCCCACCAGTGCCGTTTAGGAGAAACTCAGAAACTTCTGTTCCTTGACATATGGCTAACATGTGTGAGTATAGAGAGGAAGTGTTACCGGGGGGACAGATAGAAGCTGAAGAAAAATCTACTATAAAAACAAAAACGGAGGAAGACAGCCGGCTAGGGAGCCAGCAATCATCATTGTATAGTTAATGAGGCTAACAATGAAAAAGCACTGAGCTCTGGATGAAGACTAGAAATTAGCAGTGTTCCAGCCCAGGGAGTTCAGGCCCGACTTGGAGGCCAGTTCTGGGGAGGAGGCTCAGGTCCGGGAGAATAAAGAACCAAGTATTTTCTGATGACCCCTTCCTGGTCCTTGGAGTTGGCAAGTCACAGTGACCTGGAAAATCTGGCTATATGGAGAGCATCCCCTCTAAATTATAAATTTGGAAGTCTTGAGGCATGCAAGTGTTATGCCTCAGAATTCCCAGAAGCACCTCCACTCCCAGGAAGCTGCCACAACCTGCGATCAAGTAAATGGTACTACTTGCCCAGCCACAAGCCAGGCAAAGGACAAGCAGGGGTACCAGGAAGGCCTCAGGTCTCAACCTCCCCTCCAGGAGCCAGCTGTCCAGCTGGGGCAGCCAGACACATAGAGCGTAAAGATAATTAAGAGTGAGGCAGTGGAAGGAACACTACTCAGGTCGGGAGACTTGACTTCTCATCTTAGCTCTGTTGCTAATTGGCGATATGATCTTGGAAAGGTCAGACTCTCCAACTCCCCGGTCCTCACTTTCATTATTTATAAAGTGTGGTGGCTGAACTAGAATCATTGGTTTTGAGACTTTGTTTGGTGGGTCCAATTTTCTTTCCAAAGGAATGTTTTCCAGGAAACCAATATAAAAACCAGAAAAAAAGTGAAGCTGATCTGTTTGAGGCAGTAGAATGAACCCAGAGCTGTGATACCGCAGACTCCCCCAGAATATGGTTTAGAAAACACTGAAATAGGGTTCCTCCTGCTCTGAGTGGTCTAGACGTCCTCCAAACTTCCCATAATGCAAAATGCACATGCTAAGTGCACAGAATAGACTGCAGTCCTCCATGAGGTCAGAAACCTGCAAACAGGCTGGGGAGAACAGTATTCTGCCCCAGGCCCGAAGATTTAGAATGACACTATCAATTACCAATGGATGTGCAGTCCAGTTCTACCCAGCTTTGTCGATAAATCCGTGGGTCCCAGGTCCCAGCCTGCCCCTGTGTCACACTCTCCTCAACTACCCCATAGCAGTGCCATACCATAAAACTTTCTTTGGTGAAGAAAATGTTCTGCTTTGGTGCTGTGGAATACAGCACATTAGCCATCCTTCACCGTAAATGTCTAAGGAGCCCTTAAAATGTGGCTATTTTGACTTGGGAATTTGATATTTTATCTCATTTCATTTGCATATACACAGCCACGGGAAGCTAGTGACCACCATATTGGACAGCGCAGCCCTGAAGGCTCTGGATCTCCTTTCCAGTTCCACATTCTCCCCCACCTAATCTAAGTCTAATTCTGAGAACACTGCTCGGGAAATAGTAGTTTGAGTGTTGTCCCCCCAGTCTTTACTCCCAGGGCCAAATGAGTTCCCTAGCCTCTGGCTATACCAAGTGTGGCCTCAGACTAGCAGCATCAGCATTTCCTGGAGCTTGTGAGAAAGGGAGGTAACAGACCCCACCCATACCTCTCCTATCATAATCTGGATTTTAACAAGAACTCCAAGAGACTTGTCAGTTAGGGCACTTAAGGACACTGAGGTCCTCAAAATGTTCACACAGCCAAGAATGGGTTGAAATAGTGGCTTAACCCACACTGTCTGATTTAAATTCACTGGACAGCTTACAGCCTCTCTTTATTTATCTGTCCTTTGTGCCTGCCCAGGAAGAGCCATTATCAATTTTTTAACAGGAGTCATTTAGTCTCCCAGACTGCCTGCTTACCCATTACCACTAAACTGTTAACACTTCAGTCCAGCCATTAATGAAGCTACTTAGCATAAACAGAAGGCAGCATCCGGCCTCAAACCTGGAGTTAGTAGAGCTAGACCAGTGGTTCCCAACCTCAGAAGACTTCAGGGGCTTTGCAAACATTTGATTCTTATTATACACACACACACACACACACACACACACACACACACACACATGCTAAAAAACATAATGCAAAATAACAAAGAGCATGAAAATGTGCAACATAATAAATTTTAGCACACAGAAGACCTCCACCAAGTACATTTGTGATGCCAGGTTAAATCATCTTGTTTAGACCTCAGAATAATTTCTGCCATCTGTGGCAAATATTTAAATTTCTGGTGAATGTGCCATTGATTAGGAATATGGTTTCGCTCTGGGGTCTTTTCTCATGTTATTTGTTGTTTTTTAACTTAGATCTTCACATGTGTCATTGTGTGAGTCTGTTGGAGAAAACACATTTTGGATGCATGGGTATGCAGTGACCAGATCAACATAGGGCAAGGATCAGCGTCTGCTCTCAGGAGCATCCTCTCCTTTCCCACTATAATCTTTATGCAGTCACCAGTGAAAAGGGGCTCACAGTATCATATGGTGAGAGTTTAAGTGCTTACAATAGTTTATGTGTGATTCTTAATTGGTATTTTGAGTCATTTTTATGGAGGTGAAATTTTCATACAATGAAACGCACAGATCTTAACAGTTTAATTGATAGCTTTGACAAACATATACAGGCCTGTGGAAACATCACCCAGATTAAGTATAGATCATTTACGTCACCCCAGAAATTTCCCTCATGCCCTCCTCCAGTGGATCCCGACCCCCACATGCCTGACTTCTGTTATGGTAAATTAGTGTTGTTGTTGTTTTCTGTTCTTGAGCTACATTTAGATGGAATCATGCAATACACACCTGTTTGTATCTGCCTCCTTTCACTCACTACATGGCTGAGACCCACGTGTATCCTGACATAGATCTGATAAGGAAAATCCATGTTCTGAGGTGGCTGACCAATCCAGCAGGGAATCCCAGTCCCGGCCGCAGGACCATTCTGGGTTTTCCCCTTAGCCCCACCAGCCCGTTAGTCCCACCAGCCCAGCTGCAAGAGCGACACGGATACGGAAGTAAAAATGTATAAACTACCCCCTTTGATTGTGCTTAGGGATCAGAATTTACTCTCCTCTGAGCCCAGCGGCGTAAAATAAAACTCTGATCCTCCAAAGTCTCCGAGTGCCACTTGGTTTTTTTAGCCAGGATCCAGTCCGTGTTCCATGACAGATCCATGAGCATTCTTTTCACTGCTTAGTAGTATTCCATTATATGAATATGTCATTTTTTTAATCCATTCATATGAAGATGGATGGACTTAAGGGTTGCCTCCAGTTTGGGGCCACTATGAATAAAACTATTACTCATTTGCAAGTCTTTTTACAGGTATGTGTTTTCATTTCTCTTGGAATGGAATGTCTGGGTCACAGGTAAGGTGAAAGTTTAACCCTGTAAGAAACTCCCAGTTGTTCTTCCAAAACCAGTTGGAACACTGCCACTGGTAAAGTATGAGAACTCAGGTCAATCCACACTCTTGCTAACATTCGCTGTTGTCAAATGTCTCTTTTATCCCTTCTTCTAGTACAAAGAGGCCAGATATGTGTTTTATGAATCTCTTCTCCGGGTCTGTGGCTTGCCTTTTAAATTTCTTAATGGAATGTTCAGGGTTTTTTATTTTTAAATATGCAAATTGTGTTATATATTGTTAGTATTTCACTTTGATATAACAACTCCCTACTCTCCACCTTCTAAATCTTGGAGCTCTTTAAAAAAAAAAAACAAAGTCAGGGATTGGGGAGGGTGAGGGGATGAGTAGGCAGAGCACAGAGAATCTTTAAGGCAGGGAAACTACATTGTATGACATAATTGTGGATTCATGTCATTAAACATGTGTCAAACCCATAGGATGTACAACAGCAGGAGTGATCCCTACTGTAAACTATGAACTATGGGCATTTAGTAATGTGTCAGTGTAGGTTCATGGATTGTAACAAATGTACCCCTCCCGTGGGGTTACTGACATGGGGTAGGCTGCTGAGAGAGGGCCAGCAGATAAATGGGAACTTTCTGTTTCAGCTCAGTTTTGCTGTGAACTGAGAACACTGCTAAAAAATAAAGTTTATGTTAAAAAAAATAAAACAGCAGCATCTGGGTGGCTCAGTAGGTTATGCATCTGCCTTTGGCTAATGTCATGATCTCAGAGTCCTGGAACCTGTCAGCCTCCAGCTCCTTGCTCTGCCTCTCCCTCATCCTCTGCCCACCCCTACCCATGCTTGCTCTCCCTCTCTCGCAAAAAAATAAAATAATAAATAAATAAATAAATAAAGGCAACTTACATTTGCAAGCATGTATTCATATAAATATAGACTTTACAGCTATTCTTATTTACTGGCTTTATATTTTCCAGTAAAGCAATACCTTATACTTTTTATATATCATAACTTCCTAGTCTACTTTATTTAAAGTTTCTGTTATTAAAACAAAGAAGGCTACTATGTTATTCACTCCACTCTGATTTGCTATAAAAAATGTCATCATTCTCTTCATGCTTGCAATTCTCTGATCAACCATCAACCAAACAAAAACACTTCTATACTTATGCGCACTCTACCTCACCATGTAATTCAATTATAGAACATGAAGTGGCAAATGCTCCAGGAGGGCCCTGGAATCCCAATCAGTTTGTATGGTTCTCGTGTCCTTGGATCCTTTATTAAGTCATTCAATACCAGTCATTTACAACCTCAGGAGTCCCTTCACACCTCAGCAAGGGAAGCTACTGGGTCCCAAATCTCCAGAACTTCTTACCACGATAGACTAAGCCCTCCTGGCTAAGAAAGCTAGTTTCAGCACTAACTCAGTGCTTTGGGGAGGCATCGATCATAGATCAAGAAGGGGTAAAAGCATTTCTCAACTGAACTTCTGGGGTATCCTCTCTCAGAAATCTCTGATGACCTATCAAAAATTTAACTTCCCAAACAGAGGAGCTGGGGTTTTTGTTGTTGTTGTTTTGTTTGGGTTTGGTTTGGTTTCAATGTCAAAGGTATATTTTAAAATCAAAGGAAGGCACAGAAATTGAAAATGGGCAATATTACTGCTGCAAATTCCTTAAATTTCTACATTATACAATGTTTGGAGAATGCAGTTCTGTACATTATTATATAATTACAAATGGATAATGTATCCACACATCATTTATATATATATATATATATATACACATATATATATGCACATTATCTATGGACATATTATATATAAATCACACGTGTCTACATCAGCAGCCATGAAACAGTGCTCACAGCAGCACTGCTCATGATGGTAGAAGTATTGTAAAACAAACAAATGTCTGTCAACAGTAGAGTCAGTAAGTAATGGGGTACTTGTGATGGAATAGAATTGCAGCAATAAAATGAACTGACTAAAGCTCACAAACCTATCAAGAAGCAAAAGAAAAAAATCACAAAAAATACATATAGTATGACTCCATTTGTATAAAGTTGAAAAATACACAAAACCCAACAATATCATGTTTAGGGATATATGCATAGACAGAAAGACTCCGAAAAAAACCAAGGGGATGCTCTCATGGAAGCCAGGATAGTGTCTGCCTTGGCAGAAAGGAAGGGAAAATGTTGGGGAGGGACATAGGAGGCTTTCCAGTACAGGCACTGATCTCTTTCTTAACCTGAGTGGTTACGTCACTTTTCTTCTCCTCCTTCCCCTTGTTCTCCTCCTCCTTTTTCTCCTTCCCCTTGTCGGCCTCCTCCTCCTCCTCCTCCTCCATCTCCTTCTTCTTCTTCTTCTTTAAATTGCCTGCATGTGTGCATGCACACATGAACGTGTGTGGGTGTGTGTGTGTGTATAGTTAGCCCCTACACTCTGACATATTTTACAATATAACATATAACAGTGCACAGTGATGCTTCCATATAAGTCACAACTTCACAAGACTATCCTTACACACTAGAAAAACCTGCAGCCAAGGTATGGCTCACACTCTGGGATGTATGAGGAAGGAAACCTGAGAATGACCAAGAAAACAGCAGTTCATGTCTCCTGTCTCGGGTTCACTCTGGAACATATGCTCCTGGTGTGGGATAGCTGCTGGAATTAGTAGCATTGTTTAGATGGCTTTCCCCTGAAAGCTTTTAGCAAAATTTCTCTAAGTTTACTCTACATGGGAGAAACCTTCACAGTTACAGGAACCCTGGTCTATATAGCTGCTTAGACAGCCACCTGTGTGCATAGGGGCCCAAGGTCCACACACATTGCCCGCCGGGCACAGACTCGGGATCGCTCAGTAACCATATTCTTCCATTGGCAGGTACTGTGGACTTAAGCGAGTTATCCTTACATAAGTAATAAACTCAAAAGTTCATTTCTTCCCTTTCCCTTGTTTCTACATTTTCTCTTTGCAGCAAGATACCTGTAGCTTTCCAGGAAAGGCACTGTTGTCTTTGTCTTTGCACCCTGGTCTAACACATGTTCACTCTGCACTGTGTGCTCTTCCCTGTCTCAATGTGCAGCTGTCCCTTAGGCCTATTTCTGGATGACATTGTTGTCCTCCAACCCCTTTGAAGCCCTTCTTCTCATTCCTGCCTATTTTTCCTCTCCCTTGTTTCCCCTGGTTTTACTTTCCTACTTCCTGTAGACCTCATCAGGGATCTTCTGAGCGTGAGTAGAGTCTACTCTCTTTCGCCAGTGTCCTTCTCATTTACTGAGTCCTTACTCTGTGCCAGTTCTGTATTAAGTGCTTTCCATACCTTAAAATTCAATACTCATCAAACAGCAGAGCAGGTTAATACCCATGTCTTTTAGAAAGGGTATAGGTGAATTACTCCAACCCAGAGCTGACTAACCCTAGAATCCACCCCACTCTCCGGCTTCTCACACTTGCACAGAACATGGTGCTCTACCCCCCAACACTCTTGCCCTCTGCCCTGGCTGGTCCTACACAACTCTCTCATCTGCCAGCAAGATCTACATGGTTTGCCATGAAAATATCAGGCCAGCAACATGCACTCCTACCACCCCTCCATCTTAGACTGACATCTGCCAGTCCCCACCCCAGGTGATCTGCATCTTTTCTCAGATCTGCCAGCACTGTAACAGTATCCTCCTAATGCAGACACAATGTCTCCAAGAGCCACTGCTTCATTTCTTGAAGAGAATGGACCCAGCCTTTAGCCTTGGTCCAGTCTATTCAATCACCTCAATTTCTCCCAGTGGCTTGGTCCTTTTCCTCCTGATACAGTGTCCAAAATAAATCCAATTTCTCTGCTGATCTGAAGCTCACATCAAACTCTTTTCTTCCAGGCATGTGAATTACCACAAATACGTCCCTTGGGTTCATCCCAATTGAGCTACCTGACGCTCAGTGCTGACAGCTGTGTCTCTTAAAAAGAAAAGGACATAAGAACAGAGCTGCTAGTCTGGACTTAATTCTGACCAACAAGGAAGAACAAATTGGTAAAGTAGAAGTGACGGGAACCTTGGGAGAAAGCTCATGCTGGAGGTTATTATTGTGAATGAAAGAAGCATTAGATGTAGTCAGACATGTCACTTTTGAAATGTAGGTTTCAAAACATTCAAATCGGTTGGTCTGGTGCCATGGGCAAACACTAAGAGAACAGTGACCATATTTCCAAACCAAAAATCAGGACATGTCACAGGCCAACAGGTTTTATATTGCAGCTGGTGCAATGGGCATTCTGAGAAAAAGAAGTCTAGATGCCAAAACAATGTTTCAAGCACACATTTCTATAGTCTGTGGAAATAACAGGACAGATTATCTAAAATACTGGATGTCTGAAATTTTGTAACACTAGAACACTGAAAGAGGTTGGAAGGCCATACAACAAGAAATTCTTGGGATGCAGTTATAGTTAGAACCATTTAAAAAGACATGGAGACATCTACAGAAATCAAGCCATCTGCACAGGGAGCTCTTTGATGAATATGGATTTCAAAAGGATGCCAGGGGGCGGGGGAGGTGGTCGAAGGAAGGTGATAGAAAAAGGATGACTTTGAAAAACAGAGGAAGCAGCAACTCAAATTAACTTAAAGGAAAGAAACATATTATAAAAGCTCGCTAGGTGGGTGGACTCTAGGCATGGTCTGAGAGAGACACTTCTGGGGATTTCATCAGTCCTCCCCTCCCCTGTGTGCCAGCTTTACCCTCAGGCTGGATGAAATTGGGTAATACAGTCATCCCTAAACCAATCACTAGTGAGAATTGTTTGATAAAATTATAGTAGAATCATCACCTAGGATATAATGAACGTTGAAGACTCAGCCAGAATAATCACTATGATTGGGCACATCGCCAGGGAGAAATGCCAGAGTTGGTATATACTGATAAGAACGGTATCTAGAGGTCACAGCTAATAATGAGCTGAAGTGATACTGGAAAGGAAAGGACAAAAGCCAGTGTTCTCCCAGATACATTTGTATGAATAGGACAAGGAAGCATTCTGCTCGAGGCAAACAGTGCAGTGTCAGCCAAAGACACAGGAGAGGTATTGACACTCAGTCCCTGCTTTGCCTCAGTCTTCATCAGAAAGATGGAGTCATTTCCAGTCAGAAGACATTGGCCAGAAGATAATGTGAGATGAGAAAAGCATTCCCAACAGTCTCAGTGAGTTCTAGGGTTTAGATTCAGGCCAGTTTCATCACAGAGCACTGAAAGAATATACAATTAGGAGCATGTGGCCTCTAACTGTATATTTAAAGATTCAAAGAATAGAGACACCTTGTCTGTTTTCCTAAAAAAAACCACAGGAAAAGACATGACCCTTTAACATGGGCCACCAACTTCACTCTTGCTATTCATTCTCTTTCACCAGCAAACACTCCCTCTCTCTGCATTACTCCTAGTGGCTTACAAAAATGCCAGGTATCTCCTGGTCCTCAACAACCTCCATTTAGTCTTCTTTCTTCTCTTCTGTCCTCTCCTGTCTCCCCTTCTCCTCCCTTCCTTCCCTTCCCCTTCCTTCCACCATCTTCTCCTACCCTCCCTCTCCCTAGATCCCTCTCTGTAACATCCTATATGGACATTCTCTAGGATTCTAGACTGTTCTTTAATTTCATCTGTCCATATTCTCTTCAATCCCGTGTATACAATAAATGCGACAAAATTTGTATCTCTAGCCCAAACCTCCCTTTTGGACTCTAGAACAAAACACCCAATGCCCCAACTGACATATCATTTGAATATCTCACAAATATCTCAAATATCTCAAACTTCACATTTATGACGGAGATCCATTCTTTTCTCCCCTAAAATCATGCTCCCTTCCTTCTCCCCATTGTAAATGCAACCCCATTTACCCCATGGCTTAAGCATGTTATGCTGACATCTAATCAATTAGTGAGACTTACCATTTTACTTCCTAAATGTTTCTGGAGTCTGTTTACTTCTCTCCATTCCCCATGTGAACTCTCTTGCTCAAGCCACTTCCTTTCATCCAGATTAATTCAACAGCCGCCAACTGGTTCCCCTGCTCCAACTGAAGTCCTCATATAATCCATTCCCCACACAGCAAGCAGAGTGAGGTTTTTAAAATGTAAATCAGATTGCTTCACTTCCTTGCTCAAAACCTTTCAGTGATTTCCTTTGTATCTTGAATAAAATCCAAACTCCTTATTGTGGCTTAGCAAACCCCACATGCTCCAACTTCAGCCAACCTCTCGGTGGAGGGAAGGGTTCAAGCAAACCATTCAGTGCAAGCCAGAACTCCAAGGCAGAGGTTCTCCAGCTGTGCCACGGAATACTCCAGGTGATCTTCCTCCCAAGCCATGCTGAAGAAAGGGATGCCAACCCCCACAAACCCCACCCTTTTTTCCTAAGGCTCTTATAAAAGTGGGCTTGGGGGAGATTGACTGCTAGGTGCTTGGGTTTGTTGCATGAAACTGCTGGGAAGCTAGCAGCCCAGCGCTGATGGCCCCTGTGGATCAGCACAGCCTTCACACTGAGGGGAGCAGAGTCACTGGCAGAATGGTTGCAGGCAGCATGTGGCATGCCCCAGTGGTCCCTCAGAGTTAATCCTGCTTGTCTCCCCACACTCTCCCACATTTAGCGTTGGAGGCTCCTTCTTGCTCCTACAGCCCCAGCTCACCTAGCCTCCTTTCAGTTCTTGAAACCCACCAAGCTCCCCAGCAGGAGCTTCCTACAGGATGTGCTCTCCCGGACCTTCCAGACAGCTGGCTTCTTGCTATCATTTCGTGAAGGATCTGACATGCCACTTCTTTAAAAGAACTTTTCTGGCTGCTTCCATCATTCTCTACTCTTGTGCCTCATATATCCCCTTCATAATGAGTTTCACACCTTGCTCTTTGTATTTTATTCCTTTGTTCCTCTGTTCAAAATCTGGCTCTCACTAGATTGTAAACGCCATGAGGGCAGGAAAAGTCCTATATATTATGAAATGACAATCACTAGAGAGAACTTTTTAAATAATATCTTTATTTTACAAAATTACCATCGAAAGGACCCTGTTTGTATCACCCATTATTATTTGTATTAAGATTTTTACTGATCCATTAAATCAAAATTTCCAAGAACCGCAGGCTAGATTACAATACATTTTGGTATATTTATAACCTGGCTGAACGCCCTAGCACACAATGGGAAGTAAATTGATTGATGTAAACCTATATGGAGAGGCATAAGGAGCTTATGGTCAGGAGACATTTCTTTTTCATCATTATATCCCCAATGTGAGAAGGTTGCCCAGCAGATATTAGGTATTCAATAAATATTTGTTCTATTAGCGAGACTAATAATGAGGCATGGCTCTTAATGGCATGCCTCAACAACCTGTCTCTACCCTTGTCTTGTCCAACAGTTTTACCAACATTGACTCAGTCCTACTTAACATTTTTATCAGTAAATTGAATGAAGGTAATATAAAACTGGGAGGGTAACACAGTGAATGAGAAAAGATCAAGATTCAAGATCTTGTCAGTTTGGTATAATGGGCCAAAACCAACATGATAAAATTAAGGGCCTTCCGTGAGCTTTCAAAGATAAGATACACAGAGCAACAGGTCAGGGATATGCATTAATGAGTTACCTGAGGGAACGAGGCTGATAGACAGAAAAGCTTGAGGGTATGATGTAAGTGTGACTATAAGGACAATGGAATGGGTAGCTGAGGGCCACTGATGCGTTGAAAAGCAGTGATGGCTCGTGTGCTTCCCCACCCATTCAAGAAAAAAATGTGAAAGCCACAGGGTTTCCTTGTAAAACTGAAGAAAACCCCAACTGACTGCAGCAGCTGGGCAAACAGAGGGGAGAACTAGCCTTGGGAGCTCAGCAAAAGAAGGCCCTAACAGGGAAGTCAGAGGATCCCAAGACTTGGGGTATGTGGTATCTGAATATTTCCATCGGAGGATTTTGAGTAGCCCACTCTGTTAGAACAAAGTGAATCCCCCTTGCTTAAAAATCATGTGGGAACCTCAAATGAGACTGGTGCCTTACGAGAAAATGCTTGTCTCTCTCAGGATCTACCACCACCCTTCCTCCCACTGAGCAGACCACTAACAAAGATCAAATCACATAACTGGTAGAACACCAATTAGACATCCTTTCTACTGACAATGGTGGATGAGCAGGACCTGGCAAGTACTTTGGAGGCCTTCATAAAGTTCATGCATTCTGCAAAGAGATACACCCTTCTGAAATTCAGTAAAGTTTTTATAGTCCAGGGATTTGGGGCATGCTCGACTCCCTCAAAAGTAAAGGACAGATTATTATATTACATAATTGTCCCTAACTTTAAAAAGGCTTCTCTGAGTTTAGGAGACTCCCTGTTCAACCCATTTACTGGGTGACACAGAAGGCTGCCGGCTGAGTGGTGCCCGGAAGAGAAAGGGACTCTACAGCAAGGTCAAGGCTTTGGCACCTGCAGCCTTTGCTATTGGGGATATATGACCCAATAGAAATAAGATCAGCAGGAATCCTGAAGACTATTCCCAGAGGAAGCAAACTTACCATGAGAAGCAAGTGGATCTGAGTAGTGCAAGAGGGGGACTCTAGTGGTTTCTGTAGTGCTCCACGAAATCGTTCATGCCAAGGTGCCTACCCCCCAGCTGCTAGATCCATCAGTTGCTAAGAGCTCACAGCTGCCTTACTCACTGGAACTAGCCCTCAGCCATAGGAAACTGACTCATCCAGAGCCAATAATGAGCTGTAATAATGAGCAAAGTCTTAGCACTTTATCCTCAGTGCAGAACACCTTTGAAGGGCCGTCCCCCTCCAGAGCTCCGTGTGAAATCTGCTCAGACCTCAGCTGCACCCACATCACATGTCCGCTTCCCTCTGCCCAATCTTGCCTATTTCCCTTCCTTAGAGGTGTTACCTGCAACACTCTACCTCAGAGCCCATTTACAGCGAACCCTATCAAAGACCGCAGTGATCATGATTGGATCACTCCACTTGCCATTTTGTTTACTGTGATTTCTTGAAGCCACTGTGCCATTGTTTTCAGTTAGTTTCATCCTATTTTATTGCTCTTAATGTGGCTTTCATCTCTATAATGTTTCTGTTTTATCTTCCATTTTTCTTCAGGAGCGCCACTAACTTACATGCCATTTCTTTCTGTTGTCTTATTTTTTTCTTCAAACCATCTACTTCTTTTTGAGCTCTGTTTTAGAGAGATTAAAATTGCCTTTAACTTCTGTAAGAATTTGGAAACCTATTCAGATTGGACCATATGAATTTGTATTTTTTTGAGTCAATAATGGTTAAACATCAACAATTTCTTGTGGTTGGATTTAATATTTATCTGAAGTTTTTTGTAGTTTTTTGCTCATTTCTCTTGATGTGTATATTTCTCATCTACTTGTAGCTTTTTTATCCCTCTCTACCCTACCCAATCTTTATTTATTATTCCTATACAAAGACTTTGTATTTATTTTTTAAAATAAAATAATAAAGTATGTGTAAATGAGGTTAATTACTTGCTAAAGAGTAATGTAAGTGGGGAAAAGAGATTTTAAAAAACATCAGTATAATTTACACACATCGGGTGCCCTCAAAGCAGAGACTAGAAAGGCAATTCTCATGGAAAAGACCAGTAAAGGAGAGGAAGAAGTTGGATAGAGCAGAAGATGGAGTTTCAGCTGGACTCCCACCTCAGCCTGATCCTGGGGCAGGAATGGTACACAGAATGGTCCAGTACTAGGTTCCCTCACACTAGTCGGTTCGTTAGGAGCTGGGAGCCCCAACCCACCCCTGAGTTCGAGTATAACCTCCCAGACATGTCTGAATGAGTCAACTCCTCTTATACTGTGAAAAATTTTCTAGAGAAGGGCAGCTGTGGACCATAGCACCCAACACTCCCAGCAGCTGCAGAACAGAAGCGTGGCCCAGTAACAGGCATCTGGGCTGTCTGGGTTGTCTCCTCCCTCCTTTCACCCCACTGTGTTTTAAGCAGTCAGCCTGTATAGACAGCCAGATCATCAATAAGCTGGTCACGGGAATGAGCTGCCATCTCCTTCTCCTTCTGTTCCTCTTGCCTTCCCTTTCTGCAGAGTCATGCAACCTGCTTTACATCTCCTAGGGCCAGGTCACAACCCTGGGCCTCATTGCTCTAACCAAAGGTTCATTGTCTTTCAAGATGGAGACACTGGTCTTTGGGGAAGTCCTGCATCCTGCTCATAGCCCAAGGTGGTAAGTGTCAGCTTTCAGCTTACTTACTCTGCTCAGTCCAGTGTCCATTTTTCGATACTGATACTTTGTATTTGTTGTGAGGGGTTGGGAAGTTTCCTTGCTTTATTAAATGTTGTCATTTTTTTTTTCCTATTTCCCTTTATGATGTTCTGGGGGGCTTGGGAAAAGTGAATGGCAACACTTCATAATCTGAAACAGGAAGTTTCTCCGTAGACATTTTTCCTCTTTTTTTTAATTGGGAAATGTATCATTTACAAAGTATATATAAAGTGTAAAGTGTGAAAGTAATATAATAACAAAATACAACAACTGTAACCATTACCCAGATTACAAGATAGAATGTAATTGGTATCATGGGGATCTCTTCCAATACCCCTCTTCAATCTGCAGTCTCTTACCTCCTCTCCAGGGAGAGTACCACTTTGAGTTATATTCACCATTACCTTGCTTTGTTTTATAGTGTTACTAGATATATCTTTAATTCCTGAACAAAATAATACTTAGTTTTTCCTGATTTCTCTCTATATAAGTAGAATTATACTCTATTCATTCTTCTGCAAATGTTTCTTAGGCTCAATATTATCATTCCAAGATTCCTGCATAGGGAACACTCAGCCATAATTCACCCATTCCCATCACTGTGCAGTACTCCTTTTATGAGCACATCAAAAATGTTATTTATGCATCGTGCTGTAGGTACACATTTTGGGTTGTTTCCAGTTTTATAATGTTAAGAACAATGTTACTGTTAAGATCCTTGTACCTTTGTCCTGATGCACATTTGCAAGAATTTCTCTATTAGACCATATATGTGTAAGTGGAAATGTTGGATATCCTAGGTGACAACAAGTTGTTTCAACTTTACTAGGTGACAACAAGTTGTTTCCCAAACCATCTATAGCCATTTATACTCCCACCAGCATTGTAGGAAAATTTCCTTGCTCTATACCCTTACTAATTTTTCTTGTTATCTTCAGACTTTCTGATTATTGCTTATTTAGGCAGTAAGAAATTATATCACAATATTATTTTAATGTGAATTCCTTGATTATTATAGAGGTTGAGCATCTTTTTATATGCTTATTGGCCATTCCACACTCTGTGGGGAAATTTCTGCTCCTACCTTTTGTTCCACTTTCCTTTGAGCTGTTAGTCTTTTCCTTATTTATTTATAGAAGTTCTTTCTTATACTCTGCATCCTGAACCAGTGTCAGTTATGTGTACAATAAATCTCTTCTCTCAGTTTGTTGCTTACCTTTCTGGTCTCTGTTGTTTTCTATTAACTAGAAGTTACTAATGCCAATCTACCCTCCTTTTGCAATTTTTTTATTTATCCTTAGGGTTTTTTTGCATTGTTGTTGTTGTTGTCATTTTTAATTTAAATTTTTTCAGTGTTCCAAAATTCATTGTTTATGTACCACATCCAGTGCTCCATGTAATACATGCCCTCCTTAATACCCACCACTAGACTCACCCAAACTGCCACCCTCCCCCCTCCAAAACCCTCAGTTTGTTCCTGGGTCCACATTCTCTCATGTTTGTCTCCCCTCCAATTTCCCTCACTTCTCCTCCCCATCTCCCAATGTCCTCCATGTTATTCCTTATGCTCCACAAGTAAGTGAAACCATATGATAATTGACTCTCTCTGCTTAACTTATTTCACTCAGCATAATCTCCTCAAGTCCCATCCATGTTGATACAAAAGTTGAGTATTCATCCTTTCTGATGGAGGCATAATACTCCATTGTATATATAAACCATGTCTTCTTTATCCATTCGCCTATTGAAGGGCATCTTGGTTCTTTCCACATTTTGGCAACTGTGGCCATTGTTGCTATGAACACTGGGGTGCAGATGGCCTTTCTTTTCACTCCATCTGTATCTTTGGGGTAAATACCCAATAGTACAATCACAGGGTCATAGGGTAGCTCTATTTTTAATTTCTTAAGGAATCTCCACAGTTTCTAAAAGTGGCTGCACCAACTTACATTCCCATCAACAGTGTAAGACAGTTCCCCTTTCTCCACAACGTCTCCAACACTTGTTGTTTATTGTCTTGTTGATTTTGGCCATTCTAACTGGTGTAAGGTGGTATCTCAATGTGGTTTTGATCTGAATCTCCCAGATAGCTAATGAAGATGAACATTTTTTCATGTGTCTGTTAGGCATTTGTATGTCTTCTTTGGAGAAGTGTCTGTTCATGTCTTCTGCCCATTATTTGACATCTTTATCTGTTTTGCATGTGTTGAATTTGAGGTGTTCTTTATAGATATCAGCCCTTTGTCTGTAGTGTCATTTGCAAATATCTTCTCCCATTCTGAGGGTTTCCTCTTTGTTTTGTTGACTGTTTCCTTTGCTGTGCAGAAACTTTTGATCTTGATGAAGTCCCAAAAGTTCATTTTCACTTTTGCTTCCTTTGCCTTTGGAGACACGTCTTGAAAGAAGTGCTATGGCTGATGTCGAAGAGGTTACTGTCTATGTTCTCCTCTAGGATTCTGATAGATTCCTGTCTCACGTTGAAGTCTTTTTATCTGTTTCGAGTTTATCTTTGTGTATAATGTAAGAGAATGGTCGAGTTTCATTCTTCACTACATAGCTGTCCAATTTTCTCAGCACCATTTACTGAAGAGACTATCTTTTTTCCACTGTATATTTTTTCTTGCTTTGTCGAAGATTATTTGACCATAGCATTGAGGGTCCATATCTGGGCTATCAACACTGTTCCATTGGTCTATGAGTCTGGTTTTGTGCCAGTATCATGCTATCTTAGTGACCACAGCTTTGTAGTAAAGCTTGAAATCAGGCAACGTGATGTCCCCAGCTTTGTTTTCTTTTTCAACATTTCCTTAGAGAAATTCAGGGTCTTTTCTGGTTCCATACAAATTTTAGGATTATTGGTTCCAGCTCTTTGAAAAATGCAGTGAAATTTTGATCGGGATGGCATTGAAATTATAGATTGCTCTGGGCAGTATAGACATTTTAACAATGTTTATTCTTCCAATCCATGAGCATGGAATGCTCTTCCATCTTTTAGTGTATTCTTCAATTCCTTTCATGGGTGTTCTGTAGTTCCTCGAGTACAGATCCTTTACCTCTTTGGTTGGGTTTATTCCCAGGTATCTTACAGTTCTTGTTGCTATAGTAAATGGAATTGATTCTCTAATTTCCCTTTCTGTATTTTCATTGTTAGTGTATAAGAAAGCAACTGATTTCTGCACATTGATTTTGTATCCTGCAACATTACTGAATTGCTGTATGGGTTCTAGTAGTTTGGGTGTGGAGTCTTTTGGGTTTTCCATATATAGTATCATGTAATCTGCAAAGAGAGAGAGCTTGACTTCTTTGCCAACTCGAATACATATTATTTCTTTTTGTTGTCTGATTGCTGTTGCTAGGACTTCTAGTACTATGTCGAACAACAGTGGTGAGAGAGGGCATCCTTGTTGTGTTCCTGATCTCAAAGGGAAGGCTGTCAGCTTTTCTCCATTGAGAATGATGTTCACTGTGGGTTTTTCATAGATAGATTTGATGAAGTTGAGGAATGTTCCCTCTATCCCTATACTTTGAAGCATTTTAATCAGAAATGGATATTGTATATTGTCAAATGCTTTTTTGGCATCAATTGAGAGGATGTGGTTCTTCTCTCTTCTCTTACTGATTTATTCTATCACATTGATTGATTTGCAAATATTGAACCACCCTTGCATCCTATGGATAAATCCTACCTGGTCATGGTGGATAATCTTTTTAATGTACTGTTGGATCATATTACCTAGGATCTTGTTAAGAATCTTGGCATCCATATTCATCAGGGATATTGGTCTGAAATTCTCCTTTTTGATGGGTTTTTTGCCTGGTTTGAGGATCAGGGTAATGCTGGCTTGACAAAAAGAGTCTGAAAGTTTTCCTTCTGTTCCTATTTTTTGAAACAGCTTCAGAAGAATAGGTATTATTTCTTCTTTGAATGTTTGGTAGAATTCTCCAGGGAATCCATCAGGTCCTGGACTCTTGTTTTGTGCTTCAATCTTATCACTAGATATTGGTCTATTTGGATTGTCAATTTCTTCCTGATTCAGTTTTGGAAGTTTTGGGGTTTCCAGGAATGCATCCATTTCATCTACGTTGCTTAACTTATTGGCATGTAACTGTTGATAATAATTTCTGATGATTGTTTCTATTTCCTCGGTGTTAGTCATGATCTCTCCCTTTCATTCATAATTTTATTGATTTGGGTCCTCTTTCTTTTCTTTTGGAATAGTTTGGCCAGTGGTTTATCGATCTTATTGATTCTGTCAAAAAACACCTTCTAGTTTCTTTGATGTGTTCCAATGTCTCCCTAGTTTCTATCTCACTGATCTCTCCTCTAATCTTGATTATTTCCCTTCTTGTGCATGGGGTTAGCTTAATTTGTTGTTGATTTTCCAGTTCTTTAAGGTGTAAAGAAAACTGGTGTATTCTGCATTTTTTTTTTTTTTTTGAGTGAGACTTGGATGACTATGTATTTCCCCCTTAAGACTGCCTTTGCTGTATCCTATAGGTTTTGGACTGATGGGTCTTCATTATCATTGGTTTTCATGAATTGTTTAAGCTCTTCTTTGATTTTCTGGTTGATCCAAACATTCTTAAGCTGGGTGTTCTTTAGCTTCCAAGTGTTTGAATTCCTTCCAAACTTTTTCTTGTGGTTGAGTTCCAGTTTCAATGCACTGTGGTCTGAGAATATGCAAATAATTTCAATCTTTCATTATCAGTTGAGCCCTGATTTGTGACCCAGTATGTAGTCTATTCTGGAGAAAGTTCCATGTGCACTTGAAAAGAATGAGTATTCTGTTATTTTAGTGTGGAATGTTCTGTATATATCTATGAGGTTCATTCTGCATTTTTCAATATATATATATATTTTTTTTTTGAGTGAGACTTGGATGGTTATGTATTTTCGCCTTAGGACCACCTTTGCCAATCCTAAGGGGGAAATGCCGGTCCTAAAAAAACAATGCTTTTGTTTCTTCATTGATTTTCTGCTTGGATGATCTGTCTATTACTGAGAGTGGCATGTTTAGATCTCCTACTATTAATGTATTCGTATCGAAATGACTTTTTATCTTATGGCTTATGTAGTTGGCTGCTCCCATACTGGGAGTACAAATATTTACAATTGTTCGATCTTGCTGGTGTATAGACACTTTAAGAATGATGTAGTGTCCTTCTTTATCTCTGACTAGATACTAAAATAAAATCTAATTTATCTGATATGAGAATCATTACCCCAGCTTTCTTTTGAGGCCCATTGGCATGAAAGATGCTTCTCCATCCCTTTACTTTCAGTCTGGCTATATCTTTGGGTTCTAAATGGGTCTCTTATAGACAGCATGTGGATGGGTCCTGTTGTTTTACCCAATCTGCAACCCTGTGCCATTTTATGGGAACATTTAGGCCATTCATGTTGAGAGTGATTATTGAAAGATACCTTTTTATTGACATCATGTTGCCTGTGAAGTCCTTGTTTCTATACATTGTCTCTATAAATTTCTGTTCTATGTCACTCTTGGGTTCTTTCTTCTTTTATAGAACCCCCACTTAATATTTCTTGTAGTGCTGGCTTGGTGGTCACATACTCTTAAACCTTGCTGGTCTTGGAAGCTCTTTATCTCTCCATCCATTTTGAATGTCAAACTTGTTGGGTAAAGTATTCTTGGTTGCATGTCCTTCTCATTTAGTGCCCAGAATATGTCTTGCCAGCCCTTTCTGGCTTGCCAGGTTTCTGTGGACAGGTCTGACATTATTCAGATGGACCTTCCTCTGTACATAAGGAATCTCTTCCCCCTAGCTGCCCTCAGAAGTTCTTGTCTAAAATTATGATTCATCAGTCTCACAATCAAGTGCCTCAAGGTCTTTCTAGAGTAGTTGATCTTGGGAGGTGTTCTTTCTGCCTCTAGGACATAAATGCTGGTTCCATTCTCCAGATTGGGAAAATTTTCCTCCAGAATTTGTTCAACTATATTTTCTAGTCTTCTCTCTTTCTCCGCTCCCTCAGGGATCCCAATAATTCTGACATTGGAATGTTTCATGGGAACATTTATTTCCCTAATTCTGTTTTCACAGCTTCTAAGTTGTTTATTCCATGCCTCTTCTGATCCTTTTTCTCTATCAGTTTGTTCTCTAGATCACTAATTCTATCTTCTGCCTCAGTTACCCTAGCTGTTTGACTATTTAGATTGGAGTGGATCATTGATAGTATTTTTTTTAATATTTTATTTATTTGACAGAGAGATCACAAGTAAGCAGAGAGGCAGGCAGAGAGAGAGGGTGAACCAGGCTCTCTGCTGAGCAGAGAGCCCGATGCGGGGCTTGATCCCAGGACCCTGAGATCATGACCTGAGCCAAAGGCAGAGGCTTAACCCACTGAGCCACCCAGGTGCCCCTGATAGTATTTTTAACTTCTCCCTGGGCAGCTTTCACTTCTGCCCTTGGAGATTCAATTATGTTGCTAATGGTTTTCTCCAACCTAGCCATTGCCTGGATAACTGTTACCCTGAACTCCCTTTCTGACATACTGTTTATGTCCATATCCAATAGTTCTGACGGAGAGGGCACAGTCTGAATTTTTCCTATGTTGGGTGTTCCTCCTTCTAGTCATTTTGGTGATAGGTAGTTGAGGGGATGTGTAGCTGAATATATCAACCACCATCCAGGGAAGGTGTACCCTGGAATGCTTCAGAGCAATCATAAATCACCACAAAAAATAAAGAAAAAAGAAAAAAAAGAGAGAGATAAAGAGAGAGGAAAAAAAGAGAAGACATAGCCAGAATGAGCCCCAAAAGTCAGATTTATGTGGTATACAAATAAAAATGGACAAACAAAAGACTGGCAAAAGTAAATGACAAGAAAAAAAAAGAACCCAGCCAAAATGAACCCAAGGATAAGATTTATATACTACCAGAACAAAAACAAATACATAGAAACACTGACAGAAGAAAAATATGGGAGGGTGATTATAAATCCTCAATGTGGGTAAGGAAAGTTATTTTGATTCTTCCTGGGTGTATCTTGATATCTTTGTTGAAGGACTCAACTTTGCAGAGATAAAGGGAGATTAAAACTGGTTTATATATAGGGGTAGTATTGATTAGGGAAAGAGGATTATCTTGAAGCTTATACCTATATGTATATTTAAAAAAGAAAAACACAGGTAAATGTATGAAAAAAGTTCAAATTAAAAGGCTATTATGGAATATGTTGTATTAAACCTCTAGTTGTAATGGTAGGAAGGTTAAAAAATTAAAGAGGACAAGATAGCGGAGAAGTAGGAGGAGGCTCCTTTTCAACCTGTACCCTAAAGTGAGCTGATTACCTACCAAAGAACTCCAATCACCCATGAAATCAGTCTGAGATCAGAATTATACACATCTAGATCTCTACAGGGGCAGAAGACAGACGCCAGTGGGCAGGTAAAGCGGAGTGGGAACGTAGGACTGATATCGGAAGATAAACAAAAGGGGGAGGGAGCCACCAGAGGAGACCAGTTGGAAAGTAATACCCCAATCTGAGAGTGCCCTGTGTCTGCGGACCAGCATTAACTTGGAGACTGGTTGAAAGCACTCAAAAAGAGCAAAGGATCGCGGGGGGGATATTGTGGGAATCGGGGTAGCTAGGGACAGGGGCTTAAGTCCCCGGTCCCAGGACAGCCTCCCCTGGAGCTGAGCCAGAGAGAGCGCAGCGGAGAAACCAGGTCTTGGTCCCTAAGCTGCCAGTGCGCCCGAGAATGCTTGGTTCTGGCTCCTGTGAGAGGATGGGAGCCACACCAGATGGCAGAACATGCAAGCCCTGCTACAGAGCCTGAGATACGTGCGTCCCTCATCCTCCCCAGAGAGTTACAAAGGCCCAGCTGGCGCTCTTTGACCCGTGCCATTGTTTCAGAGCCTAAGACGCATGTCCCAGTATCTCCCCTGACAGAGGTGCCTGAAAGCCCAGCCTGGTGCTTTCAGACCTGTGCCCCATTCTCAGAGCCTGAGATGCGCATGCAACCCACAGCCTCCCCTAAAAGAGGTGTGCACAAGCCAGGTACTCTTAGACCAAAAAGACCAGGCATTCCCAGCCCAGGCCAGTGGGAAAATCTCAGTGTGTGATTGATGCTTGGAATGTCTCTGGCGGTCTGGAGCTCCCAGACAGCCCCCCGCTGCTGTGGTTTTGGGTACAAGCAAAAGATCCGGCATCCCCAGGGACCATGACTCAGAACCTGCTCTGCCAGTGGCCAAGGGGGAACTCATTTGGGCTCTGCAGCCAGACTGAGGCTTCTCTCTGAAAGGGAGGTCAGGGTGCAGTTTGTTTTCCTCTAAAATTACAAAAACCATCAAACGCGGTCAAGGTGAGAGAAAAAAAAAAAAAGAACAAACATAAAAACCGCCAGAGAACAAAAGCCTGAAAAAAAACAGTTTCCTCAGAGCCCACCCCCTTGAGGGGGGTGGGAGGATTTAACTCAGGGAACATCACTGACTGAAAACCCAGGTGGCAGGCCCCTCCCCCAGAAAACAAACCAAGAAAGAAAAAAAAAAAAAAAAGACTGCAAGAGAACAACCACCACTACTTCATAGGACAACTTTTATTTTTAACTTGTTCCCACTATTCTGGTTCATTTTTTTTATATAGATAATTTTTTAACCTATTTACCATCACAGTGAGCTGTCCAGTACACCAAATTCCGTAATAACCTTCTAACCTGAACTTTTTGATACATACACCTGTGTTTTTCTTCTACATTTCTATTTTTTTAATTTCTTTTTTTAATTTTAGTTTAGTTTAGTCTAGTTTATTCCTTTTTATTTTTATTTTCTAATATTCATATAGAGTTAAAATTCAAAATAATCCCCTTTCCCCAATCAATACTACCCCTATAGGTAAACCAATTTTTAATCCCCCTTTATCTTAGGAAAGTTGAGTCCTTTAACAAAGATATCAAGATACATCCAGGAAGAATCAAAACAACCTCCCTTGCCCACACTGAGAATTTATAACCACTCTCCCATTTTTTTCTTCCACCACTGTTTCTGTGTTTTTGTGTTTGTCCTGATAGTATATAAATCTTATACTTGGGGTTCTTTTTGACAAGGTTCTTCCTTTATTTGCATATATACTTTTTTTTCTCGTGTCATATACTTTTATCAGTCTTTTTGTTTGTATACCTCATAAATCGTACATTGGGGCCCATTTGGGCTGAACCTTCTCTTTCATCTTCCCTTTCTTTCCTCTCTCTCTCTCTCTCTCTCTCTCTTATTTTTCTTTTCTTTTGTCTCTCGTTTGGGTGGGGAATCCTGATTGCTCAGAAGTGTTCCAGAGTGCACCTTGACTGCACCACGGTCAATACATCCAGCTACATCTGTTCAGTCATCTCTCACCAAAATGACTAGGAGGAGGAATGCCCAACAGAAGAAAAACAAAGAGGATTGACTTTCTGCAACAGAGCTAATGGCTATCAACATAGACAATATGTCTGAAAGAGAATTCAGGCTAACAATTATCCAGGCAATAGCTAGGTTGGAGAAAGCCATGGATGACCAAACAGAATTGATTAGGGCTGAACTGAAAGCGACCAGACAGGATGTTCACAATGTTAGGGCTGAGCTGAAAGCTACCAGGGATGAGCTTCAAAATGCTCTCAATGAGTTCCAATCTAATCTAAATTCTCTCAAAGCTAGGGTAACTGAGACAGAAGATAGAATTAGTGATCTGGAGGACAAACAGATAGAGAGAAAGGATCAGGAGGAAGCCTGGAACAAACAGCTTAGAAACCACGAAAACAGAATCAGGGAAATAAATTATGCCACGAAACGTTCCAATGTCAGAATTATTGAAATCCCTGAAGGGGAGGAGAAAGAAAGAAGTCTAGAAAATATAGTGGGACAAGTTCTTCATGAAAAATTTCCCGATCTCGCTAATGGAACCAGTGTTCATGTACTAGAGGCTGAAAGGTCTCCACCCAAGATTATAGAATCCAAAAAAACACCAAGGCACCTGATAGTCAAATTGAGGAATCATAATTGTAGGTATAATCTCTTGAAAGCCACTAGAACAAAGAGGCTCATTACTTACAGAGGAAAGCCCATCAGAATAACATCAGACCTGTCCACAGAGACCTGGCAAGCCAGAAAGGGCTGGCAAGATATATTCAGGGCATTAAATGAGAAAAACATGTAGCCAAGAATACTTTATCCAGCAAGACTGACATTCAAAATGGATGGAGAGATAAAGAGTTTCCAAGACCGGCAAGGCTTAAAAGACTATGCAACCACCAAGCTGACACTGCAGGAAATATTAAGGGGGGTTCTATAAAAGAGGAAAAATCCTAAGAATAGCATTGAACAGAAATATAGACAATCTACAGAAAGAAAGACTTCAAACGTAACTTGATGTCAATAAAAACATATCTATCAATAACCACTCTCAATGTGAATGGCCTAAATGCACCCATAAAATGGCACAGCGTTGCAGATTGGATAAAATGACAGGAACCATCCTTATGTTGTCTACAAGAAATGCATTTTGAACCTAAAGATACACCCAGGGACGCCTGGGTGGCTCAGTTGGTTAAGCAGCTGCCTTTGGCTCAGGTCATGATCCCAGCATCCTGGGATCGAGTCCCACATCCGGCTCCTTGCTCTGCAGGGAGCCTGCTTCTCCCTCTGACTCTGCCTTCCACTCTGTCTGCCTATGCTTGCTCTCGCTCGCTCTCTCTCTGACAAATAAATAAATAAAATCTTTAAAAAAAATAAAGATACACCCAGACTGAAAGTGAAGGGATGGAGAAGCATCTTTCATGCCAATGGGCCTCAAAAGAAGGCTGGGGTAGTGATTCTCATATCAGTTAAATTATATTTTAAACTAAAGACTGTAGTCAGAGATACAGAAGGACACTACATCATCCTTAAAGGGACTATACACCAAGATGATCTAACAATTGCAAATATCTATGCCCCCAATATGGGAGCAGCCAACTACATAAGAAAACTGTTAACCAAGATAAAGAATCATATTGATATGAATACATTAATAGTAGGAGATCTTAACATGCCTCTCTCAGAAATAGATCAAAGCAGAAAATCAATAAAGAAACAAGAGCATTGAATGATACACTGGACCAGTGGACCTCATAAATATATACAGAATATTCCACCCTAAAACAACAGAATACTCATTCTTCTCAAGTGCACATGGGATCTTCTAAAGAATAGACCACATACTGGGTCACAAATCAGGATTCAACCGATACCAAAAGACTGAGATTATTCCCTGCATATTCTCAGATCACAATGCTTTGAAACTGGAGCTCAATCACAAGGAAAAGTTCAGAAGGAACTCAAACACCTGGAAGCTAAAGACCACCTTGCTTAAGAATGCTTGGATCAACCAGGAGATCAAAGAAGAACTGAAACAATTCATGGAAACCAATGAGAATGAAGACACTTTGGTCCAAAACCAATGGGATACAGCAAAGGTGGTCATAAGGGGGAAATACATAGCCATCCAAGCCTCTCAAAAAAATTGAAAAACCAGAACACAGCAGCTGTCTCTACACCTTAAAGAACTGGAGAATCAACAACAAATCAAACCAACTCCACAGATAAGAAGGGAAATCATCAAGATTAGAGCTGAGATCAATGAGGTAGAAACCAGAGATACAGTAGAACGTATCAATGAAACTAGAAGCTGGTTTTTTGAAAGAATCAATAAGATCTATAAACCATTGGCCACACTAATCCAAAAGAAAAGAGAGAAAACCCAAATTCATAAAATTATGAATGAAAAGGGAGAGATCACAACGAACACCAAGGAAGTAGAAACAATCATCAGAAGTTATTATCAACAGTTATATGCCAATAAGCTAAGCAACCTAGATGAAATGGATGCATTCCTGGAAAAATATAAACTCCCAAAATTTAACCAGGAAGAAATTGGCAACCTGAATAGACCGATATCTAGTAACGAGATTGAAACAGTGATCAAAAATCTCCCAAAAAACAAGAGCCCAGGACCTGACAGATTCCCTGGGGAATTCTACCAAATTTTCAAAGAAGAAATAACACCTATTCTCCTGAAGCTGTTTCAAAAAATTGAAGCAGAAGGAAAACATTCTGACTCTTTCTATGAAGCCAGCATTACCCTGATCCCCAAACCACGCAAAGACCCTACCAAAAAGGAGAATTTCAGACCAATATCACTGATGAATATGGATGCTAAGATTCTCAACAAGATCCTAGCAAATGGGATCCTACAGCACATTAAAAGGATTATCCACCATGACCAGGTGGGATTCATCCCTGGGCTACAAGGATGGTTCAACATTCGCAAATCAATCAATGTGATACAACAAATTAATATGAGAAAAGAGAAGAACCACATGGTCCTCTCGATCGATGCCGAAAAAGCATTTGACAAAATCCAGGATCCGTTCCTGATTAAAATGCTTCAAAGTATAGGGATAGAGGGAACATTCCTGAACTTCATCAAATCTATCTATGAAAGACACATAGCAAATATAATCCTCAATGGGAAAAAGCTTGCAGCCTTCCCGTTGAGATCAGGAATCGACAAGGATGCCTACTCTCACCACTCTTGTTCAACATAGTATTAGAAGTCCTAGCAACAGCAATCAGACAACAAAGAGAAATAAAAGGTATCCAAATTGGCAATGAAGAAGTCAAACTCTCTCTCTTTGCAGATGACATGATTCTTTATATGGAAAACCCAAAAGACTCCACCCCCAAACTACTAGAACTCATACAGCAATTCAGCAACATGGCAGGATACAAAGTCAATGTACAGAAATCAGTGGCTTTCTTATACACTAACAATGAAAATACAGAAAGGGAAATTAGAGAATCGATTCCATTGATTATAGCACCAAGAACCATAAGATACCTGGGAATAAACCTAACCAAAGAGGTAAAGGATCTGTACTCAAGGAACTACAGAACACTCATGAAAGAAATTGAAGAAGACACAAAAAGATGGAAGACCATTCCATGCTCTTGGATCGGAAGAATAAACATTGTTAAAATATCTATACTGTCTAGAGCAATCTATACTTTTAATGCCATTCCAATCAAAATTCCACCGTTATTCTTCAAAGAGCTGGAACAAATAATCCAAAAATTTGTATGGAATCAGAAGAGACCCCAAATCGCTAAGGAACTGTTGAAAAACAAAAATAAAACTGGGGGCATCATGTTACCCGATTTCAAGCTTTATTACAAAGCTGTGATCACCAAGACAGCCTGGTACTGGCATAAAAACAGACACATAGACCAGTGGAACAGCGTAGAGAGCCCAGATATGGACCCTCAACTCTATGGTCAAATAATCTTCGACAAAACAGGAAAAAATATACAGTGGAAAAAAGACAGTCTCTTCAATAAATGGTGCTGGGAAAACTGGACAGCTATATGTAGAAGAATGAAACTTGACCATTCTCTTACACCGTACACAATGATAAACTCAAAATGGATAAAAGACCTCAACGTGAGACAGGAATCCATCGAAATCCTAGAGGAGAACATAGGCAGTAATCTCTTCGATATCACCCACAGCAACTTCTTTCAAGATATGTCTCCAAAAGCAAAGGAAACAAAAGTGAAAATAAACTTTTGGAACTTCATCAAAATCAAAAGCTTCTGCACAGCAAAAGGAAACAGTCAAGAAGACAAAGAGGCAACCCACGGAATGGGAGAAGTTATTTGCAAATGATAGTACAGACAAAAGGTTGATATCCGGGATCTATAAAGAACTCCTCAAACTCAACACACACAAAACAGACAATCATATCAAAAAATGGGCAGAAGATATGAACAGACACTTCTCCAATGAAGACATACAAATGGCTATCAGACACATGAAAAAATGTTCATCATCACTAGCTGTCAGGGAGATTCAAATTAAAACCACACTGAGATATCACCTTACACCAGTTAGAATGGCCAAAATTAGCAAGACAGGGAACAACATGTGTTGGAGGGGATGTGGAGAAAGGGGAACCCTCTTACACTGTTGGTGGGAATGCAAGTTGGTGCAGCCTCTTTGGAGAACAGTGTGGAGATTCCTCAAGAAATTAAAAATAGAAATTCCCTATGACCCTGCAATTGCACTCCTGGGTATTTACCCCAAAGATACAGATGTAATGAAAAGAAGGGCCATCTGCACCCCAATGTTTATAGCAGCAATGGCCACGGTCGCCAAACTGTGGAAAGAACCAAGATGCCCTTCAATGGACGAATGGATAAGGAAGATGTGGTCCATATACACTATAGAGTATTATGCCTCCATCAGAAAGGACAAATACCCAACTTTTGTAGCAACATGGACGGGACTGGAAGAGATTATGCTGAGTGAAATAAGTCAAGCAGAGAGAGTCAATTATCATACGGTTTCACTTATTTGTGGAGCATAACATATAGCATGGAGGACATGGGGAGTTAGAGAAGAGAAGGGAGTTGGGGGAAATTGGAAGGGGAGGTGAACCATTGGAGACTATGGACTCTGAAAAACAATCTGAGGGGTTTGAAGTGGTGGGAAGGTGGGAGGTTGGGGTACCAGGTGGTGGGTATTATAGAGGGCACAGATTGCATGGAGCACTGGGTGTGTTAAAAAAAATAATGAATACTGTTATGCTGAAAATAAATTTAAAAAATTAAAAAGAATAAGAATCATGAGAACAAATTAAAAATAAAAGTTGTATTTATGAAATATACAGGTTTTAGGGCAACACCAGGAAGTTAATACATTGTTTTCCCCTGATGTTGGGGTTTTACAGTTTTATGGGGACCCCGTGGTGGTTGTCCTCTCATTCTTTTAGCTTATCTTCTGGGGGAGGGGCCTGCCATGTTGTTTTTCTGTCTGTCTTGCTTGGATTGAATCCTTCTGTCTCCTATCAAGGGGCTGGGCTCCATGGAAACCAGTTTTTAAGGCTTTTGTTCTCTGGAGGTTTTTGTTCTTTGGTGGCTTTTTGCAGCTTTTTAGAGGTTTAATGGAAAGCAAACTATACCCAGACCTCTGACTCAGAGAGAAGCCTCAGTCTGCTCCCCTTTGGGTGGTCCAGAACATTCCCCCTCTTCAAATTCTGCTGAGCCATGTGACCTTCCACAGGTGGTGCACACCCCCAGCCACCATCTCAGGGGTCGCCCAAAGCACCCACTTGTCTCTGCACCCCTGTGCCACTAAAACCATGAGCGATATTGGTGCGGGGAATCTGCTTCCAGTGGCTGTCTTTGTGGGGACTGCTGTCTGGAATCCAACTTCATGGTTGTACAGGTCACTGCCAAGGGATCCTGACCAGAGATCCGCTCAGTTCCTTCAGGCCCTGGCTGGGAGCATCCAGACCCTCCGCTGGTTCTAGAGACTGCCAGCTAAGGCCTGCAGGGACCTTTCTCTGGCATGGGCAAGGAGTGGGTCAGATCCTGGTCGTGCAGTGTGTGCAGAGCACAAAAAGCTGTAGCTCTACAGAGTGCAGGCTGTCGCCCACACCAGACTCTCTTATGTGGAGGTGGGAGTGTGCAAGGGGTGGTGCAAGCCACGCAGCCCCAGGGGCTCTGGGACCAGGAATTGCAGGCTCCACCACACTATCTCTGGCACAGGTGGTTGCCAGCGGTGGCTGTCCTGGGTCCATGGGCTTAGGCCCATGCCCGTGACCACCTGATTCCACCAGCTGACCCTTAAGATCTTTTGCTCTTTGTGAGTGCTTTTAACTGGACTCCAGGTTAATGCTTGTCCCTAATCATAGGGCACTCTCATATTGGGGTATTACTTTTTAATGGGTCGCTTCTGGTGGTTCCTCCCCCCTTATGTTTATCCTCCAATATCAGTCCTAGTGTTCCCACCCTGCTTTACTGTCCACCAGTGTCTTCTGCCCCCACAGAGATCCAGAAGTGTATAATCCTATATCTCAGGCTGATTTCATGGGTGTTCAGAGTGTTCTGGTAGATAATTAGCCTACTTTAGGGGACTGGTTGAAATAAGGTCTCCTACTTCTCTGCCATCTCCTTTTGTGTTGTTTTTAATAAATACCACCCTAATGTCATAAAGCTAGTCTTTCACATTTTCTTCTAAAAGTTGTAAGGTTTTGCCTTTCACATTTAAGACCTTAATCCATCTGGAATTAATTTTTGCATATAGTGTAAAGTCGGAATCCATTTTCTTTGTTTCCCATCTGTATAAACTACCACATATTGAAGAGCCCATATTTTCCCCACTGATTCACTCTCACCTATCAGTTTCCACACATGCATGGATCAATTTACAAGATTTTTATTATGTCAATCCCTGTGCCAAAACCACATTATTTTTTATAGTATTAGCATTTTATATTGTTATTTGATAGGGCAAATATCCTTCTCCTCTCTTGTTTTTACTTTTTGAGAGTGCACTGATTCTTCTTGGTCCTTTGTTCATATTTATAAATTTTATAATTAACTGGTCAAGTTCCATGAAAATCCTGTTAGGATTTTGATTGAAGTTCCATTGAATATATAGATCAATTTGGGGAGAATTGGTATCTTTATAATGTAAGTTATCTTATCCATAAACATGGTATGCCTTTCTATTTAAATTTTTTTCATGTCTTTCAATAAAGTTTCACAATTTTCTCCAAAAAGGAAATTGTAGAATAGTTGTTAAGAGCACATACTCTGAAAACAGATGTTGCATATGAACTCCTACTCTGCAATTTACTAACCACACAATATGGACAATTTATAAACTCTCTTTGGTTATCAGTTTCCACAGCTGTAAAATGAGACTAATTGATAGAACCTACATTACATCATTGTTATAAGGATTGCCTAGATTAATATAAAGGGAATGTTTAGAATAGTACATAGTCCATGATAAGTGCTATATAAGTCTCTGCTCTTACTATCTTAGATACACTATATTTTGCTTCCTTACCATGAATAGTATTTTTTTTTAAAGATTTTATTTATTTATTTGACAGAGAGAAATCACAAGTAGATGGAGAGGCAGGCAGAGAGAGAGAGAGGGAAGCAGGCTCCCTGCTGAGCAGAGAGCCCGATGTGGGACTCGATCCCAGGACCCTGAGATCATGACCTGAGCCGAAGGCAGCGGCTTAACCCACTGAGCCACCCAGGCGCCCCCATATTATCTGCTAGTATTACTGTCTCTTCTTTTGTAGTCCTTATGCATCTTTCTCTTGATTTATTTCATTGGCTAGGGTTTCTAGAATATTATTGATGTAGTAGGGCAAGAATCCTTTCTTGTTCTGAACTTTAAAAGAAATGTTTTCAATATTTAGCTACTCAAAATAATGTTGGCTATAAATTTCAGGTTGATATAGTGTAACTGGCTAAGGAACATTCCTTCTATTCTGAGTTTGCTAAGAATTTTACCATAAGTAATTGATTATTTTTATCAGATGTTTCAATTTGCTACTGAGGTAAATTGAATCTGTTGTGGATTTTTTTTTTTTTTTTTAATGTCAAACTAACCTTGTACTCCTGGAACAATATAAACTTGGTCATAAAATGTTATCTTTGGTTTGGAGTTCACTTTTCTAGTATTTCATTTAGGACTTTTACAGAAAAAGCCATGTTAAACTGACCTGTAACTTTCCCTTCTTACACTGGCATTGTTGGGATTTAATATTGTTGAGGATATGTTGGTCTCTTCTTTGGCTCTCTCAAATATTAGGTAAGTTTAAAATTATTTGTTCTTTGAAAGCTTAGTAGAGCTTACCTTATTGATAGAACTGTCTTGAGACTGGAGCCTTCTTTGAAGAAATGTTTCTAAATGTTGAATCAGTGTTCTTCATGGCTAGAATCATTTCTTCTTGAGTCATTTTTAGTGGCTTTTTATTTTCCTGGAAATTTATGCAATTTGTATGAGTTTTGAAATTATTAACAGAATTTTTAATGATATCCTCTTATTACTTTTTATTTTTTTAAGTCTTTTTTCAAAGATTTTCTTTATTTATCTGTCAGAGAGAGTTAGCACAAGCAGGGGGACCAGCAGATACCACACCCCCCGAACAAAAAACCCAATGTGGGACTTGATCCCAGAACCCCGGGTTCATGAGTTGAGCCACAGACAGATGCTCAACCAACTGAGTCACCCAGGCATCCCCTCTTACTAATTTTAATCTCTGCTGCTTTGGTGCATAGTTGAGCTCCTTTTCATTCCTAATGTTGTTTATTTGTTTCTTCTCAGTGTCATGCCTGATCAGTCTTGCAGAGGTGTGTCAATTTTATTAGGATGTTCAGATAAGAAATGTGTACCCTTGTTTATCCTTTCTTTTGAATCTTTGTTTACCGGCTTCTTAATTCCTGACCTTTCCGTTACTATTTCCTTACTTCTTTCTTTGGGTTTTTTTTTTCTTTCTATTATTATTTTCTACCATTGGATGCTTAGCTGCTCTTTTTTTTTTTTCAGCTTCTCTTTTTACATAATGAAAGTATTCGAAGCCATAATTTCATCTGTAGACACCAGTTTTAGCTACATCCCACAAACTTTGATTTATAATATTCTCACTATTGTTTTTCTACTATATATTCATTATATAATTTTAATATGTTATATTTTCTTATTTTTTATTTATTTTTATGCAATTTCATTGTTGCCTAAGATTATATGTTAGATACAGATTTTTTTAAATGCATTCAACCTAGTACTTGATCAATTCTTTTTTTTTTTTTTTTTTTACTTTCTAAAGTCTTTTCATGTATTTTTTTTTAATTTTTTATTTTTTATAAACATATATTTTTATCCCCAGGGGTACAGGTCTGTGAATCACCAGGTTTACACACTTCACAGCACTCACCAAAGCACATACCCTCCCCAATGTCCATAATCCCACCCCCTTCTCCCAAACCCCCTCCCTCAGCAACCTTCAGTTTGTTTTGTGAGATTAAGAGTCACTTATGGTTTGTCTCCCTCCCAATCCCATCTTGTTTCATTGATTCTTCTCGTACCCACTTAAGCCCCCATGTTGCATCACCACTTCCTCATATCAGGGAGATCATATGATAGTTGTCTTTCTCTGCTTGACTTATTGCACTAGGCATGATACACTCTAGTTCCATCCATGTTGTCACAAATGGCAAGATTTCATTTCTTTTGATGGCTGCATAGTATTCCATTGTGTATATATACCACATCTTCTTGATCCATTCATCTGTTGATGGACATCTAGGTTCTTTCCATAGTTTGGATATTGTGGACATTGCTGCTATAAACATTCGGGTGCATGTGCCCCTTTGGATCACTATGTTTGTATCTTTAGGGTAAACACCCAATAGTGCAATTGCTGGGTCATAGGGCAGTTCTATTTTCAACATTTTGAGGAACCTCCATGCTGTTTTCCAGAGTGGCTGCACCAGCTTGCATTCCCACCAACAGGGTAAGAGGGTTCCCCTTTCTCCACATCCCCTCCAACACATGTTGTTTCCTGTCTTGCTAATTTTTGCCATTCTAATTGGTGTAAGGTGATATCTCATTGTGGTTTTGATTTGTATTTCCCTGATGCCGAGTGATATGGAGCACTTTTTCATGTGTCTGTTGGCA
>NC_081557.1:107048277-107192873 GCF_022355385.1 Mustela nigripes
TTTTGATTTGTATTTCCCTGATGCCGAGTGATATGGAGCACTTTTTCATGTGTCTGTTGGCCATCTGGATGTCTTCTTTGCAGAAATGTCTGTTCATGTCCTCTGCCCATTTCTTGATTGGATTATTTGTTCTTTGGGTGTTGAGTTTGCTAAGTTCTTTATAGATTCTGGACACTAGTCCTTTATCTGATATGTCATTTGCAAATATCTTCTCCCATTCTGTCAGTTGTCTTTTGATTTTGTTAACTGATTCCTTTGCTGTGCAAAAGCTTTTGATCTTGATGAAATCCCAATAGTTCATTTTTGCCCTTGCTTCCCTTGCCTTTGGCGTTGTTCCTAGGAAGATGTTGCTGTGGCTGAGGTCGAAGAGGTTGCTGCCTGTGTTCTCCTCAAGGATTTTGATGGATTCCTTTCTCACATTGAGGTCCTTCATGCATTTTGAGTTTATTTTTGTGTGTGGTGTAAGGAAATGGTCCAATTTCATTTTTCTGCATGTGGCTGTCCAGTTTTCCCAGCACCATTTATTGAAGAGGCTGTCTTTTTTCCATTGGATATTCTTTCCTGCTTTGTCGAAGATTAGTTGACCATAGAGTTGAGGGTCTATTTCTGGGCTCTCTATTCTGTTCCATTGATCTATGTGTCTGTTTTTGTGCCAGTACCATGCTGTCTTGATGATGACAGCTTTGTAATAGAGCTTGAAGTCCGGAATTGTGATGCCACCAACGTTGGCTTTCTTTTTCAATATCCCTTTGGCTATTCGAGGTCTTTTCTGGTTCCATATAAATTTTAGAATTATTTGTTCCATTTCTTTGAAAAAGATGGATGGTACTTTGATAGGAATTACATTAAATGTGTAGATTGCTTTAGGTAGCATAGACATTTTCACAATATTTATTCTTCCAATCCAGGAGCATGAAACATTTTTCCATTTCTTTGTGTCTTCCTCAATTTCCTTCATGAGTACTTTATAGTTTTCTGAGTATAGATTCTGTGCCTCTTTGGTTAGATTTATTCCTAGGTATCTTATGGTTTGGGGTGCAATTGTAAATGGGATTGACTCCTTAATTTCTCTTTCTTCTGTCTTGCTGTTGGTGTAGAGAAATGCAACTGATTTCTGTGCATTGATTTTATATCCTGACACTTTACTGAATTCCTATATAAGTTCTAGCAGTTTTGGAGTGGAGTCTTTTGGGTTTTCCACATATAGTATCATATCATCTGTGAAGAGTGATAATTTGACTTCTTCTTTGCCTATTTGGATGCCTTTAATTTCCTTTTGTTGTCGGATTTCTGAGGCTAGGACCTCTAGTACTATGTTGAATAGCAGTGGTGATAATGGACATTCCTGCCGTGTTCCTGACCTTAGTGGAAAAGCTTTCAGTTTTTCTTCATTGAGAATGATATTTGCGGTGGGTTTTTCATAGATGGCTTTGATGATATTGAGGTATGTGCCCTCTATCCCTACACTTTGAAGAGTTTTGATCAGGAAGGGATGCTGTACTTTGTCAAATGCTTTTTCAGCATCTATTGAGACTATCATATGGTTCTTGTTCTTTCTTTTATTGATGTGTTGTATCACATTGACTGATTTGCGGATGTTGAACCAACCTTGCAGCCCTGGAATAAATCCCACTTGGTCGTGGTGAATAATCTTTTTAATGTACTGTTGAATCCTATTGGCTAGTATTTTGTTGAGTATTTTCGCATCTGTGTTCATCAAGGATATCGGTCTATAGCTCTCTTTTTTGGTGGGATCCTTGTCTGGTTTTGGGATCAAGGTGATGCTGGCCTCATAAAATGAGTTTGGAAGTTTTCCTTCCATTTCTATTTTTTGGAACAGCTTCACGAGAATAGGAATTAGTTCTTCTTTAAATGTTTGGTAGAATTCCCCCGGGAAGCCGTCTGGCCCTGGGCTTTTGTTTGTTTGGAGATTTATAATGACTATTTCAATCTCCTTACTGGTTATGGGTCTGTTCAGGCTTTCTATTTCTTCCTGGTTCAGTTGTGGTAGTTTATATGTTTCTAGGAATGCATCCATTTCTTCCAGATTGTCAAATTTATTGCCGTAGAGTTGCTCATAGTATGTTCTTATAATAGTTTGTATTTCTTTGGTGTTAGTTGTGATCTCTCCTCTTTCATTCATGATTTTATTTATTTGGGTCCTTTCTCTTTTCTTTTTGATAAGTCGGGCCAGGGGTTTATCAATTTTATTAATTCTTTCAAAGAACCAGCTCCTAGTTTCGTTGATTTGTTCTATTGTTTTTTTGGTTTCTATTTCATTGATTTCTGCTCTGATCTTTATGATTTCTCTTCTCCTGCTGGGCTTAGGGTTTCTTTCTTGTTCTTTCTCCAGCTCCTTTAGGTGTAGGGTTAGGTTGTGTACCTGATACCTTTCTTGTTTCTTGAGAAAGACTTGTACCGCTATGTATTTTCCTCTCAGGACTGCCTTTGCTGTGTCCCACAGATTTTGAACCGTTGTATTTTCATTATCATTTGTTTCCATGATTTTTTTCAATTCTTCTTTAATTTCCTGCTTGACCCATTCATTCTTTAGAAGGATGCTGTTTAGTCTCCATGTATTTTGGTTCTTTTCAAACTTCCTTTTGTGGTTGAGTTCTAGCTTTAGAGCATTGTGGTCTGAAAATATGCAGGGAATGATCCCAATCTTTTGATACCGATTGAGTCCTGATTTAGGACCGAGGATGTGATCTATTCTGGAGATTGTTCCATGGGCACTAGAGAAGAATGTGTATTCTGTTGCTTTGGGATGAAATGTTCTGAATATATCTGTGATGTCCATCTGGTCCAGTGTGTCATTTAAGGCCTTTATTTCCTTGCTGATCTTTTGTTTGGATGATCTGTCCATTTCAGTGAGGGGAGTGTTAAAGTCCCCTACTATTATTGTATTATTGTTGATGTGTTTCTTTGATTTTGTTATTAATTGGTTTACATAGTTGGCTGCTCCCACGTTGGGGGCATAGATATTTAAAATTGTTAAATCTTCTTGTTGGACAGACCCTTTGAGTATGATATAGTGTCCTTCCTCATCTCTTATTATAGTCTTTGGCTTAAAATCTAATTGATCTGATATAAGGATTGCCACTCCTGCTTTCTTCTGATGTCCATTAGCATGGTAAATTCTTTTCCACCCCCTCACTTTAAATCTGGAGGTGTCTTTGGGCTTAAAATGAGTTTCTTGGAGGCGACATATAGATGGGTTTTGTTTTTTTATCCATTCTGATACCCTGTGTCTTTTGACTGGGGCATTTAGCCCATTCACATTCAGGGTAACTATTGAGAGATATGAATTTAGTGCCATTGTCTTGCCTGTAAGGTGACTATTACTGTATATGGTCTCTGTTCCTTTCTGATATACCACTTGTAGGCTCTCTCTTTGCTTAGAGGACCCCTTTCAAGATTTCCTGTAGAGCCGGTTTGGTGTTTGCAAATTCTTTCAGTTTTTGTTTGTCCTGGAAGCTTTTAATCTCTCCTTCTATTTTCAATGATAGCCTAGCTGGATATAGTATTCTTGGCTGCATGTTTTTCTCATTTAGTGCTCTGAAAATATCATGCCAGCTCTTTCTGGCCTGCCAGGTCTCTGTGGATAAGTCAGCTGCCAATCTAATATTTTTACCATTGTATGTTACAGACTTCTTGTCCCGGGCTGCTTTCAGGATTTTCTCTTTGTCACGGAGACTTATAAATTTTACTATTAGGTGACGGGGTGTGGGCCTATTCTTATTGATTTTGAGGGGCATTTTCTGAATCTCCTGAATTTTGATGCTCATTCCCTTTGCCATATTGGGGAAATTCTCCCCAATAATTCTCTCCAGTATACCTTCTGCTCCCCTCTCTCTTTCTTCTTCTTCTGGAATCCCAATTATTCTAATGTTGTTTCATCTTATGGTGTCACTTATCTCTCGAATTCTCCCCTCGTGGTCCAGTAGCTGTTTGTCCCTCTTTTGTTCAGCTTCTTTATTCTCTGTCATTTTGTCTTCTATATCACTAATTCTTTCTTCTGCCTCATTTATCCTAGCAGTGAGAGCCTCCATTTTTTATTGCACCTCATTAATAGCTTTTTTGACTTCAACTTGGTTAGATTTTAGTTCTTTTATTTCTCCAGAAAGGGCTTCTATATCTCTCGAGAGGGTTTCTCTAATATCTTCCATGCCTTTTTTGAGCTCGGCTAGAACCTTGAGAATTGTCATTCTGAACTCTAGATCTGACATATTACCGATGTCTGTATCGATTAGGTCCCTAGCCTTCGGTACTGCCTCTTGTTCTTTTTTTTGTGTTGAATTTTTCCGTCTTGTCATTTTGTCCAGATAAGAGTATATGAAGGAGCAAGTAAAATACTAAAAGGGTGGCAACAACCCCAGGAAAATATTCTTTAACCAAATTAGAAGAGATCCCAAATCGTGAGGGGGTAGAAAGGGGATAAAAAGAGGTTCAAAAAGGAAGAAAGAAAAAAAAAGAAAAAAGAAAAAAAAAAGAATTAAAAAAAGAAAACAAATAAGAAAAATATAAAAAAGAAAAAATATATATATTGGATAAACTAGTTAAAAAATGTTAAAAAAGAAAAAGGTAAAAGTTAAAAAAAAAATTTACCAGAAGGCGAGAAAAAAAAACAAAAAATGAAAAAGAAAAAAATCAAATTAACTGCAAGACTAAAAAAAAATCACAGGGAAAAAGCCATGAGTTCCGTGCTTTGCTTTCTCCTCCTCTGGAATTCTGCTGCTCTTCTTGGTATTGAAACCGTACTCCTTGGTAGGTCAACTTGGTCTCGGCTGGATTTCTTGTTGATCTTCTGGGGGAGGGGCCTGTTGTAGTGATTCTCAAGTGTCTTTGCCCCAGGCGGAATTGCACCGCCCTTACTAGGGCCCGGGGTGAGTAATCCGCTCGGGTTTGCTTTCAGGAGCTTTTGTTCCCTGAGCGCTTTCCGTAGAGTTCCGGAGGACGGGAATACAAATGGCGGCCTCCTGGTCTCCGGCCCAGAGGAGCCAAGAGCCCAGGGCCCCACTCCTCAGTGCGCCCTCAGAGAACAGCGCCCAGTTACTCCCGTCTGCCTGACCTCCTGCCGCGCTCCGAGCTCACCGAGCCTGCGACGGGTTCAAGGTAACACCGAGCTGTGAGCTTACTGTCGGCTCTATCTCTGTAGCCTGCTTTCCCGTTCCAATACCCGCAAGCTCTGCGGCACTCAGACTCCCCCGATCCTTCAGTGACCCTGCGGGACCTGAGTCCACGCTGACCCCGCGTGGGTTTTGCCCCGGTTTAGCCTCTGGAGCAATGTCCCTCAGCGGAACAGGCTTTTAAAAGTCCTGATTTTGTGCGCCCTTGCTCCGCTGCTTGCTGGGAGCCGGCCCCTCCCCCCGGGGTCTATCTTCCCCGTCGCTTTGGATTCACTTCTCTGCCGGTCCTGCCTTTCAGAAAGTGGTTGTTTTTCTGTTTCCAGAATTGCTGTTCTTCTTCTCTTCTATCTGCCAGTGGATTTTCAGGTGTTTGCAATCTTTAGATAAGCTATCTAGCTGATCTCCGGCCAGCTGAAATAGTCTCAGCCTGCTGCTTCTCTGCCATCTTGACTCCGCCCCCCTTGATCAATTCTTATAAATTGTTCCACGTGTATTGAAAAAAAATTGTACTCTCCAATTATTGGTGCAGTGTTCTACATACATCCTTAAATCATGCTTGCTAACTCTACTGTATATATATCCTCTGTTATTATTGATTTTGATCTGCTTGACCTATCAGTCTCTGATAGCAGGATGTTGGAATCTCCCACTTAAATGGTAAATTTGTCAATTTGTCCTTATAGTTGAATCAAATTTTGTCTTATATATTTTGAAGTAACACTATTAGATACATTCAGATTTAGAATGATTACATATTTATAGCAAATTAAAGCTTTTATCAATGGATAGTGAGGTGTTTTTTTTAAGATTATATATTTATTTGAGAGAAAGAGACAGAGAGACGGAGCTGGGGGGAGGGGCAGAGGAAGAGGAAGAATAGCAAGCAGATTCCCCACTGAGCATGGAGCCTGACACGGGGCTGAACATGGGGCTCAATGTGGCGCTTGATCCCATGACCCTATGATCATGACCTAGGCTGAAGTCAGGAGCCAGATGCTTAACTGACAGAGCCACCCAGGCAATCCAAATTAGTGAGGTTTTTTAATCTCTAAAAATGTTTTTAACCTTAAAGGCTATTATATCTGAGATACGTATTCTAGCTTTCCTTCAACATTTGCCTGGGATATGATTTTTTTTCCCATCCTTTCATTTCAGACTTTCTGTATTGTTGGATTTTGATATGTGTCTTATAATTAGCATCTATCTGGACTTTCCTTTGTTTTGCTATGTTTTTTTTTGTTGTTGTTTCGGTTTTGGTTTTTTTTTTTTTTAAGTTTTTATTTAAATTCTAATTACTTAACCTACAGTGTAACATTAGTTTCATGTGTACAATATAGTGATTCAGCAATTCCATACATCGCCTAGTGCTCATCACAAGTGTATGTCTTAAGCCCCATCACCTATTTTATGCATCCCCCAACCACCTCCCCTCTGGTAACCATCAGTGAGTTCTCTAGAGTTGAGTCTGTTTCTTGGGTTGCCTCTTTCTTTTTCTTCCCCTATGCTATGCTTTTCAATCCATTTTGGTGGTCTTTAACTTTTAACTGGAGCATTTAGCCCATTGACATTGATTCTGATTTCTCATATATTTAGGTTCATTTTACAATATTATTATAAACTTAAAAAAAATTTATCTCTTCCTTCCTTTAGATTAACTGAATTTTTCCTCCACTCAATTTTTTTTCTTATACTGGTTTTAAAAGTGATTTTCTAATTTTTATTCTTTTAATAGATGTTAAATTTGTTAAGTTTAACAAATCAAATTAAATTAGATACTAAATTAAAGTGAAAAGTTAACTGTCTTAGTTTGAGCTCCTTGATCAACAGAATCTAAGACAAGGGGTTGGAGGCAGATAGCATATTCAGCAGGCAATCTAAGGAAGCAGGAGTGAGAGAATGGGGAAATAGGGAAGAGAGAAAAACCTCTAAAAGGTTCTCTATCAAGGTCTTTGCAAATGGGATATTGTTTCTGCCAGGTTTTCTGAGGAGCATGAGAAATGAGTTCTATAATTAACCTATAAATAACCTTCAATTCTTGGTTGGGAATTGCCTCCAGTGGTAATAACTCATCCAAACCTCTGTCCTGCTCTTGCACATGGACCTGTTGGTCACCCATGACTTTGGAGAAGTCCTCACAGAGAAGAAACATGGTGCATCAGAGGTGGGATACAGTCACCATGAGTTTGAGGTCACCAATGACTGCTGTATACTACAACTGTAGTGTCTACTACATAAATTGCTATCTTTACTAATTCTCTCAAAAACCAAGGATCCTAGAATGCTTTAAATCCAATAACTTCCATCCTGACTTACATATAATGGTCCAGGATGTTTAATGATTGTTTTTATTCCACAAATTAGGCATAATTAATTTTGTTTTATACAGTCAATATTCATTTAGATATACCCACTTACTATTTCCTTAGCTCACCAATTCTTATAATATTTTAGGCCCTCCTTTTAAAATCATTTTTCTTCTTCCTAAGAACTCTCAGAAATTCCCTAAGTGAAAGTTGTCCATAAACACTCCCAGTGTTTGGTTATCTGAAAATTTCTGTTTGTTCTCCTCATTCTTAAAAGAAGTTTTGTTGGATATAGTATTCTGTATATTGACAGTCATGTTCTTTCCAAAATGTGAAGAGCTGATTCCCCTAGTTTTCCAGTTTGATTGTTAGCAAGAAAGTTATCTGTCAGCCTAATTTTCTTTCCTCTGCAGTAGTTTGTTCTTTGTTCCTAGCTGTTGTTGGGATCTCTTTTTGTTGGTGTCTTGCAGTTTCACTGTGGTGTACCTGAGTGTTGATTTAATGAACTTAAGCCTTGGAGTCTCTTGTTAAATTTGCCAAGTTCTCAGTCATTGTATACCCCAGTGTGGCCTCTCCCTTCTTCTTTCTTTTGTCTCTCACTCTCTTTCTTAAATTCCAATTAGAGAAATGCTGGGTGTTTTCACTGTGCCATCCATGACTCTCAAACTCTATCTCAGATCTATCTTTCTGCTCACTAACCCTCTCTAGAACTAGCCACTTAGTTTTAACTTCATTTTTAAATGTTTTCCAGTTTTATAATATGTATTTGCCTTCTTTTTAAATCTCTCTGATCTATTTTTATAATTTCATGACTTGTTTTTTTAACATACTTTTATTTAATTCCAAGGATTTATTAAACATCCTGGCTTTAAATTCTCTATCTGCCAATTCCAATATCTGCAGCCTTTGTGGTTCTAATTTTGTAGTTGGTTGTTTCTGCTGACTCTTGCTAATAGTGGTTTGTGAACCCATGTGTTTATTGATTTTCCACTGTGAGTTCATGCTCCTAAGATATTTATCCAAGGGAATTTTCCAACCCTGCATTTAGAGTTTTTCTCCAGAGAGTGTTTATATTTGTTTCTTCCAAATGCTTATGGGCACAACTAACCTGGGACTGCTTAAAATGAAATTTTCAGAATATAGTTTTTTAGGTCACATGTAATATAAATTCAGACACCAAGGCAAGTTTGTGGATAAGATTTCCCCAGGGGGTGGGGCTCCTGAGTGGCTCACTGGGTTAAAGCCTCTGTCTTCCGCTCAGGTCATGATCTCAGGGTCCTGGGATTGAGCCCCGCATCGGGCTCTCTGTTCAGCTGGAGGCCTGCTTCTCTTCCTCTCTCTCTCTGCCTGCCTCTCTGCCTACTTGTGATCTCTTTGTGATCTCTGTCTGTCAAATAAAATAAATAAAATCTTTAAATAAAAAAAAAAAAAAGAGTTCCCAGGGGAAATACGTTCTTTTTATTCCAAAATACCCAGAGCCTAAGGGCATATTTTCTGCACCCACTGAGGTACCTCAGTTTTATGTATGGGTATTCCCACTTTGTTTAGACCCCAGCCTCTTTCTCTTATTTCCTACATGTGTAATCTAAAAGGACACATGCCCATGCCAGAGCTTAGAGTAATTCAGACTTTCTAACACCTGATCTCTAGCTAGCAAGTAGCCTGAGTTCTCCTAGAGAAACTGAGAAGAGACCGGGAAAAGCAGCAAGAAGAGATAATTTAGATGCTAAATATAAACCATGGGGTCTTTACTAACTTGCTAAGCAGAGCCCTAACCCTAGGAGAAATGTAAATGAAAGAAATGAATAAAATTTGCATGTTGCACATTTCATTTGTAGAATTAACTACTCTGATTTTAGTAGATGAGGAAGCAGAGCCCAGACAGCTAATGATGTTTGTCTAAGATCACATTGTGAAAAGCCTGGGCCTTTTCAGCATTATTTTTGTCCCCCAATATATCCCATCCCACTCATTATATTCTATATAATATAATTCTATATAATGAGTTCCGGAAGACACTGTAAGGGCTGCAGGAGGAGAGAGGTCAATAGTCAGATGTGATTGGAAAGGGTTAGGTATGTTTCAGAGGACGTTTTTTTCTTTGGAGGATTTTTTAATCCTTTTAATATGAAACTCTGCCCTGTGATGCTCAAAGACAATGGTGTAGAATATAAAGTTTCCTAAACTTATCTGACAATGGAGTTGTTGTTTTTTTTTTTTAATTGAACATCCCAAGGGATTAGTGTTCAGCAGAAAACAATTTGAAAATGTTAGGCTATGTCTTACTGTTCTTTGAATTCTGTAACTCTTCCACAATATTGGGTGAATTCACATTAACAAGCATTTGTTGGCACAGGCCATGTGACCAGCACTGTGCTAAAGCAGCAGAGGGTACCAGGATGAGTAAGGTTCCCAGCACCAGGATGCTTATACTGTCCTAATGACATTCAGATATATGTAAAACTAACTGTAGTCCTGCTCATAATATGATCAAGTTGCTTTTGAAAATCACAACTGTGTTTGGGGGGCTGAGAGGTTGCAAACATCACAAGTGGACAGACTCTTCACATCACTTCATCACTTGGACATCTGACAGATACCTAAAGGGAACTTGTCCAGAGCTGAATTTCTAAGATCCCTCCCAACAACTTTCTTTCATGGTCTTCCCCATCTTGAATAGTGACAGCTTTTGGTTTGCTCTGGCAAAAAACTGCCTAATCCCCCTTGACCATTCTTTTACCGTCATACCTCCCGACTACTCCTTCAGCAAATTGTGTTGGCTCCACCCTCAAAGACATTCAGAAAGTGAACACTAACCACCCTACTGGCCTAAGTTGTCATCATGGCTTACCTAGATCACCCCCATAGTGTAGTCTCCCCGCTTCCACATTTGCATCCGTTGACTTTCTGCAATACCGCAACAGTTGTCATCCCTTCCAAACCCAAGTCAGCTCCTGTGGTCCCTTGGCTCAAACCATTAAAGTGCCCCACCATTCACCCAGTGCAAGCACAAACCCTTATGATGACCTGTGAGGTCATCAATGATTCAGTCCTATTACCTCTTTGGCTTCCTATTACTGTCCTCCCCCTGAATCTGTTATTTTAGACACCCTGGCTGCTTCACACTTCCTTCAACTCTCTAGGTACATTCTTATTTCTGCACCATTGTGTGAACTGTTTCCTTTCCCTGGACCATTGTTCAGTCAGATGCTCCTACGTTCTTTCTGTGTACCTCCTTCAAGTCAGCATCTGAATGCCATCTTCCAGTAAAAGAACACCTGTTTCAATTGTAATCTCCACCTGATCCCTGGCATTCCCTTCCCAGCTTTGTATTTTCTCACTTATCTAATTATTTATGTGTTTATTTTCCCACTAGAATATAAGCTTCGCAAGAGCAAAGATCATGTATTTTGTCTCCTGTTGCTTCCTTACAACATATAGCAGTGCCTCACGTATGGGAGGAGATCAATAAATACTTATTGAGTGAAAAAATGAACAAAACACATTGTCAGTGCTGAGAGCGAGCTCTAATGAAGGATGTGGTATTTGGGAAGAGTCTTGGAAGAAGGAACTGAGTGAAAAGAATACTGACAGAGCTCTCAGAACTGTTGCATCCTGGCCCAGCTGGGCCAGTGACCAGTGTCTTTATCTTAGGAAAATTATAGCCTTTCATAGCTGAGAATTGCTGGGTCATGGATTTCAGGCTAGGCCTTGCAGACCCCTGGAGTTCCTGAGAGAGGCTTCTGGGTCTGGAGAAAAGAGGGAGCACGTGGGACCACCTCATTTCCTCCAGAGCAGTTTTGCTCTTCTATTTTGGACATTTAACATTCTGCACAAAATTTTCTTTGAAAGACTTAAAAACCATTGCCCTTGGGGATCTCTGAGACACCTGACCCTCCTGGGACATGGGGAGACTATACGGACAACCCAGGCCATAGGATGAGGGTGGTGAAAGCCATCCGGCCTGACTGAGAGCTCTTTGGATCAATCTAATCCAATCTGGATCCAATCAATCCAATTGGATCCACACTAATCTCATACTGTGGGTGAGGCCACACCTACAGTAAGAGCCTCTGTCCCAAATCCAGAATTCCGGCATGGCCAGCTGGTCTCCCCAAAGGGCGGTGCAGGAGACCTGCAGAGCCAACATCTTACATTCTCATTCAGTGGATGAGGAATGGAACAGACAGCCCAGCTCAGGGAATCAGCAGGTGTCAAAATTCAGTCCGTGCAACTTTCTGGATAAATTCAGAGCTCAGGATTCCAGCCTCACACTAATTAAATCATAAGAGAAAATGATAGAGTGAAGAAAGAAGACACTGGAGTAGCTGAAAGCTGCTGAAAGTCTGTGCTAATGATAGCTGATTCTACATTAACATGAATGCCTTCGGTTAACAGGAGAAATGTGCTGAAGCAAAGGCTTTTGTCAGGCCAAACACATCTGTGAATAATTGAACAATATTCATGTCGAAGAGTCAGCAATTTATCACCAGCTTGGCCTCTACTTTTAGAAGGAGTGAATAACTTTTTGAGCAAGGAGATTAAAAACATGTACACACAACACACACACGCACACACACACTCCTCTTATTGCAAAAGGAAAGTTCAGAATCCAACAACGCTTCAGTGTGGCAATTTGAAATCATCAGGATTTTATCTTTGCGGGATTCAGAATCAGATGCCACTCACTTGAAGGCTCTCCGTCCCCCTCCGCCTGGCCCTGACCGACCTGTCCCCAGGGGCCTTGGGCTCCCGGGTCACCACACAGGCCCTGAAAGGCTCTCCATGTGGTGAGGTGCTGGCAGGTGTGCCCCCCGCATCTCCCACCTCACAGGAGGCCACTCTCTCCCCAGCTCTGAGGTGGCCAGAAGATCCTGAGGAGCCAGTCTGTGAAAATCAAATCAGTCACAGGTGAAGAACCCAGGGGTCAAAGCAGAGAACCTCTGGGGAAGGCAAAAGGAGTCAACATTGACTGGTAAGAAGCCCAGGACCAGGAAAGGACGGTGTCCTGCAGAGTGGGGCGGAGGCGCAGAGGAATGCAATTGCTGACCTCTTGGGTACCACAGTCCCAGTCATCCAAGGGGGGAATACGTTTCAAGACCCTGGCAGAGGCCTGAAACCGCGACAGTATTGCATCCTGTGTACTCTTTTCTCCTAAACGTGCGATAAAGTTTAATTCATAAATTAGGTACCACAAGAGACCAACAACTCATAATAAAGTAGAAGCGTTACAACAATATATTGTGATGAAAGCTAGTGACTGTGGTCGCTCTTTCTCCCCAGTATCTTTGTGCAATGTATGCGCCCTTCTTGTGATGACAGACATGACAAAATGCCTCCCTGACCAGATGAGGGGAGGGGAACGGCACAGGCACTGGGACCCTGCAGCAGGTGCCTCCTTGACGATACATCAGAGGGGGGTCATTTGCTCCCAGACTCAGTTGATGGTGAGTAACTGAAAGCTCAAAAAGCAAAGCCACAAAGGGGGAGGGGGCAACCCTCCTCTGCAGAGCCCTAGCAGCAGGCTGCGTAGTATGCGGGCAACGGTGTCCTGTGGGAGGTCTTAGACCAAGGCTTCAGCTCCAGAGCCAGAGGAGGAAAAAGGCAGCCCCCTCTCTATATGTATGCGTGTGTGTTTCTGCGTGTACGTATGTGTGCTCTATGTCTGTGCATGTGTGTTCCTGTATGTATTGTATGCATGTCTCTGTGGGTATGTGTGTTTATACATGTGTGCATATGGATGCATGTGCCTGTGTTTGTGTGCGTGTGTATGTCTGTGTGTGCATGTGTGTAGGTATGCATTTGTGTGCATCTGTGCATGTGTGTGTATATGTGTGCATGTGTGTGTGTGTGTGTGCTCATGCATGGGGGTGCTTGTGTGTACATGTGTGTATGGACATATATATTCTTATCTTTGGTCATTTCTCTCAGAAGGTCATAGACAACTAGACCTCAGGGTGCAGAAACTGTCTTCCTCCACGAGTGATTCTGAGCAAAGGACAATGGATTGGCCTATGTGATTGCCCATCTGTGGGTCAGCAGCTACCCTAAGCACAGCCCTCTCTCATATCACTCTCCTACCTGGCCCTGTCCCCCCTGACCACCAACCTGCAGCCGGTGTCCCTCCAGATGCAAACCTGGGCCGTCCTCACACCCAACCACTCATGAAGCTCCACTTCACCCAGAGGGAAGGATGAGAGGCAGGAGGGGGCCTGAGCTCCAGATGAAGCCGGGCGGTACCGTGATGGGAGAAAAGTAGAGCTGGCAGTGCTTTGCATTAAAAGTGAATCCCAGGTGCTGCACCTGGGGGGCTCAGTCCGTTGAGTGCAGCTGACTCTTCATTTCCGCTCAAGTCATGATCTCAGGGTTGCAAGACTGAGCCCCACATTGACCACACATTGAGCCCCGCATTGGGCTCTGTACTCAGCAGGGAGCCTGCTCAAGATTCTTTCCCCCTCCCTCTCCCTCTCCCTCTGCTTGCACTCCCTCATTCTCTCTCTCTCTCTAAAATAAATAAGTAAATAAAATCTTAAAAAAAAAAAAAAAGTGCACCCCAGGAGGGCACACAGTTGTGACTGGGAGGACCCGGAAGCCTTCATATAAATGCACCCCTGAGCCCAACTCTAGCCCCAGGTCCACCCCCCGCTATATAAGAAAGGCACCAACATTAGTGGGCTTCCCTGCCTCAACACCCCAACAATTCCATGCCCCAGCAAAATCAAATTAAAATAAAGAATTCATCTCGAACACTGTGTGGTCTTGGACAATTCATGCCTTTCTTCTGGTTGTCTAGCTCCCCAGGCACAAAATGGTACAAACAGTTTGCAAGGTTCCTGCCAGTGCTTGCACTCGCCCCCTCCCTAAATTGTCTGTAACACATCTGCAGGTGCACATGGAGGAGCCAAGCCCTATGCTCCATCCACTACCCTACCTGCCCCATCTCAGCTGACGGACAGCTCTCTGAACAGTCACCCAGGAGCAGCCTCGGCTCAGCAGGCTTGGGTCTCTCTCCTGGGCCTCCTTTGAGGCCACTTGCTCCCCCAACCCAGCTGTTCAATTCAGCAAACTGTGGTCAGCACTGCATCATTTAGGGCGGATGCAAGCGACATAAACTATGATGAAAAGGAGAAAAATAGAATCTATTATGATCCCTGCCTGCAAAGTCTGCAGGTTGACTAGCTTCCCGGCCAGACTCACCCAGGGGCTCCAAGGATGTTACCAGGACCCTGTTCATCATCTGCCACCCTCACCTTCCCCCGTTCAAGGCTCACCTGCATACAGACTCTTCCATTCAGGGGGTTATTTGGTCGCTACAGCCCCTCTGTTCTTACTGGCTCCATTCCCGGGGACAAATGGTTTCTTTTCCAGGAGCTTCCACAAAGGCCCCAGATCTGAACTAAGCAGATCAGTCATGGTCAGGAGTCCAGTCCTGTGCGAGGGGGACAGGGGATGTGGCAGAATATGGGTAGAGGGGAGGCTGTGCTTCTGTTATCTCGGGAGAGCTGGGAAGCCAGTGTGAACAAGCCACTATGAAAGGGAGAGATGGAGATGGAGAGATGGAGAACCTGAAATCTTGTTCTTCCGGGATTTTAGGAATACAGTTCTGCATCAACACAAAGTGAGATGTCCTGCCTCCACTTTCTCTCCATTCTTGGTCTCCCCATCAGGGGAAGGTGTCATAGCTACCAAAGGAGGCTTGGGAAATGAGAACTCAATATGATAACTGCTGGAGTAGGTCTGAGTCTCTCAGGAAGAAACATGGCAGTCGGCACACACACGGCATCACCAAAGAGCACACGTGTGTGCATGTGCCTGTGCATGTGCATGCACACACACACACACACACACACACACACACACACACTGCCGAGAACACGCTGCCCGGCTGGGCTTGCCAACGCTCATCATCACCGTTCATTATGGCAACCAGATGCTGTGCTTCTGACCTGGGAAGCCCGGATCCCAGGAACACCCTTCAGCATTGCTCCTCACCGCCTTCCCTCCGACCCCCAGGCAGGGCCATTCCGTCCCTCCAAAGGCAGATGCCTTTGGCTGAGTTCATCAGAACGTGAGACGCCTCCTCTTTGCCCAGAAATCTCAATTTGTTTTCCCACTGAACATTACAGTTTGTAAATAACATAAAATAAATATGTGTTGTTTTTTTATACCTAATACCATGACAGCTGAAGAAAGCTGGAAATGGCAGTCTGCACCAGGCTGGTGGTTTACATTTGGAAAGGCAGAGGGGAAAGCAGAAAACACATTGCGACAAGTCTATGGCAAGGTTAGAGAGGGGTCGTGGTCACTCCCCTGATGATCCCCACCAGCCCAAGGCTCCTCCTCACCACCTCAGCTCAGATACCCCAAAATGGAGCCTCAGACCTTCTGCCAACAGAATGTCTGAAAACAGATTGGAAGGATTTCGGCCTCATGCCTTCCTCATGGACGAACACATGGAGTCTCTTTCCCCCACCCCCCCCCCCCCCCCCTGCAAACCGTGTTCCTGATATTTCCACTCTTCCTGCCTACAGGGTCCTGTCTCCTTTACGCCTTTGAACCCATCCCTCCACGAACTCCCAGATACAGTGCCGCATTCCCCAAGAAGCTTCCTCTGCCCTCCCAAGCCCAGGAGAGCCCTCTGTACCTCCAGTGTGTGGCACCCACACGTCCTCACCGTGCTGGTTCTCCCAGGGCTGGAATGCAGCAGCTAAGAAGCAGGAGATCCTTGACAGGACCTGTAGTCCCCTCAGCTTGGCTGGAGTGCTGGCTCTGCCACTGGTCGCTTTGTACACTGGGACAATTTACTTAACCTCATTGTGCCTCGGTTTCCTCATCTGTAACATGCTGAAGATGGAATATCATTACCCAGCTGCTCAGGTTGCTGTAAGGATTCAGCAGGCGATCGCCTGTCGGGCACTCGGAACAGCACCTGGCATATAAAATAGTTAGCCTGTCCCCACAATGCATGCTCAGTACATGTTTGTTGAATGAGCATCTGCTGTATATTTGGGAAACTGCCTTTAAGAAACCATGGACATGGGGTTTGCTGTGGTGTGGGGGCCCTTGCAGACCCAGGCCACCGGAACTGGCCTTGATCCCTCTCCCCTTAAGGACCTGTGCACCTCCCTTTCTGCCTTATAGCCCCACTGCCTCTGGGAGGAATGATGGTCCTCACGATATTCATTTTATAAGTTGTTTTCTCTATGTGCACCTGGGCTGTCCCATCCCAAGCCCACAGAAGAGCAAATACACTCTTAAAAATGAGCAGGCTATCTGTGGAAACAATATTCATGACATTCAGGAGGGAAGGCAGGAGATAAATGATGAAATTAAAGATATTCGTGGCAGGAGGCAAAGAGCAGAGAGAGTGTGGAGCCCTGCACACAGACTGTGGTGAGGCTCGCGGGGCGGCTCTGACTGAGCTCTCCAGCACAGACATATTGCAGGGGATTGGAGGGCAGAGCCCATCCAGGGGGGCAGACAGACGCACTGGAGACAGGAGGTGAGGGAAGGGGGCAGGGAGGGAGAGACAGGAAAAGGGGAAGTAAGCAGTCATCCTCAGGCAGAAATCTGTGTTTCAGAAAAGGGTCAGAAGTGAAGAACCTTCCCCCTTCTTTCTTTTCCCTGCAATTAGGTCTTGATAAGAGTCCGGGTTTGACCTGAGTGTGGGAAAGGAGCTGGTGGGCAGGTGACAAACTGGGAAGCAATGAACCTGAGTTCCTATGCAATTGTTACACAGACACAATTACCTGTGATATTTAAAACACCCAGGGTAATGGTCAGGTTCTCATCAGCATCATTGTCGCTGCACTCATAAAGCTGACACTCATACATCCACCCTGGAAAGCCAGCACAAGGGGACGCAGGTGGGCAGAGAGAGCCCCCCACCCCATGCCACAGGAAGACAGCTGTGGAGATGGGTCTGGCACCAGACAGGTGAGGTAGGAAGTAGGAGATGGAACAGGGGGCCCCTAACTCTGCAGAGGCCAGAACATGTGAGTCGGTCTTGGGGGATCAGTGTGCTCCTCTTCTGAGACACCCAGGGCTGGGCTGGATGAGTCCTGTAGCTCCTGGTGGCTGCGTCCTGTGCCACTCAGACCTCCAGGAGAGAGGCAGAGCTGCCGGGGACAACACACTGCAGCCTCGCCCATCCAGCTTCACACTCAAAGCCTGCCTGAGCTGCCCTCGACCTTGGGTGAGGCTCCCGCTTATCAAGGTCACTTCAGCAGCTCTGCCTTCAAATTGTTTCCCAGGTTCAATCAACTTTCACATTCATAATACAAGAGAGATCTACAGGGCCACTGAAGAGAAAGCGTCTGTGGCTTTTCATTTCCTGGCATGATTAGGGGGATAATCACGGTGCCTGGAAAAATAATAAAGCTGGACTCTGATGTGGGATCAAAGCAGAGGGTCCGGCCGCACACACAGGCTGGAGCCTCTGGGACACACAGGCTCCAGCCTTCCTCAAGGGGCGGGAGAGGGGAGAGCCCTTGCATCCAGCCCCTGAGGTAGCCTAGCCCGCTCAGCCGCAGGACCAACTAGACCGCCTCTGGGAAAATCCTCATTGGCCCCGGGCCCGTATGCTGGGGAGACAGAGAGCTGAGCCCCAGCTCCTGCAGGGAAATGCAGATGCAGCTCCTGAAAAGGGAAGGGGGAGTGGACGTGGGAGCACGCTCCTCACAACTGCCCCTGCTGCCCAAGGAGCAGCCGCCCCACCTGGGGAAGCCGGGGACGCATGTGGCTAATGGGTGCTGGAAAGCAGGGCTCTGTCTGGCCACACCAAGGGGTTGTTTTTTATTTTGTTTAAATCCAGTTAGCCAATGTATAGAACATCATTGGTTTCAGATGTAGTGTTCAATGATTCATCAGTTGCGTATAACACTCAGTGCTCATCACATCACATGCCCTCCTTAATGCCTGTCATCCGGTTACCACATCTCCACCCACCTCCCCTTCTGTAACCCTCGGTTTGTTTCCTAGAGTTAAGAGTCTCTCATGGGTTTTCTCCCTCCCCGATAACTTCCCATTCCTCGTTCCCTCCCTTCCACTGTGGTCCTCTGTGCTGTTTCTGATATTCCACCCAGGAATGAAGGAAAACCCAGGGGTGTGAAAGAGCAAGGTCAGGGATGGAAGCAAGATAGGAGGGGGCTGTCAGCTCTGACCCTACTGCCAAGAGCCAGTGTCAGACTTCCCATGCCCCCACCTGCCCCGATGGAAGGAGCAGTTCCAGCCCTGCCTCTGGGAGGGAGGTTGAGCATGGGAGCAGGCAGAGACAAAGGGCCGCAAGGCCTGAAAAGGCCTCCAGCTAGGCTGGCCAGGTGGGCTGCTCCCAGGAAGAAATGGGAGGGTAGAGCTCCTAGGTAGATGGGAGCAGCTCATGTCTTCTGTCCATTTTTTGACGTCATTCTTGTAAGGTTTTACAGGCAAGATACACACGACACCAGACGACATAGGCGCAAGGCAAGGTTTATTAAAGGCACCCTTGGGCGAGGTTCCGAGACTCCTGAGAGGAGAGTCAGGGAAGACGTGCCCGGGAGGGAGTTGAGTGGGTCTTTTATTTGGGTTAAGACAGGACATAGGTTTACAGCCATATAAGGTAAGGTTTCTGGTGATTGGAGGGTAGGGGGGAGTCCTGGTGTTCCTGTTTCCTACATAGGTATCGGTTTACTTATGGTGACGTGTCTTTGGCATACGTCCTTCCAGTGGGAGAGTCATGGGTAAAGAAAGAGGGCAGCCTGGAAGATGACGGCCCGGTGGCCATTTTTATTGTTCCTCCTGCATGCCTGGAGCCGCTGACCCAACAATTATGATTTTTGAGTGTTGATTTTGAGGAGTTCTTAATAGATCTTGGATATCAGCCCTTTGTCTGTACAGTCATTTGAAAATATCTTCTCCCATTCCATAGGTTGCCTCTTTGTTTTGTTGACTGTTTGTTTTGCTGTGCAGAAGCTTTTTATCTTGATGAAGTCCCAAAAGTTCATTTTCGCTTTTGTTTCCTTTGCCTTTGAAAACATGTCTTGAATGTTCATCGTTATTAGCCACCAGGGAGATTCAAATCAAAACCACATTGAGAGACCACCTTATACCAGTCAGAATGGTCAAAATCAATAAGACAGTAAACAACAAGTGCTAGAGAGGATGTGGAGAAAGGGGAATCCTCTTACACTGTTGGTGGGAATGCAAGTTGGTGTAGCCACTTTGGAAAACAGTGTGGAGATTCCTTAAGAAATTAAAAATAGAGCTTCCCTATGACCCTGCAATTGCACTCCTGGGTATTTACCCCAAAGATACAGATGTAGTGTAAAGAAAGGCCATCTGTACCCCAGTGTTCATAGCAGCAATGGCCACAATAGCCAAACTGTGGAAAGAGCCAAGATGCCCTTCAACAGATGAACAGACAAAGAAGATATGGTCCATATGTACAATGGAGTATTATGCCTCCATCAGAAAGGATGAATACCCAACTTTTGTATCAACATGGATGGGACTGGAAGAGATTATGCTGAGTGAAATAAGTCAAGCAGAGAGAGTCAATTATCATACGGTTTCACTTACTTGTGGAGCATAAGAAATAACATGGAGGACATTAGAAGGAGAAGAAAAGTGAATAGGGGGAAATTTGAGGGGAGACGAAGCATGAGAGACTGTGGACTCTGAGAAACAGCTGAAGGTTTTGGAGGGGAGAGGGTGGGGAATGGGTGAGCCTGGTGGTGAGTATTAAGGAGGGCATGTATTGCATGGAGCACTGGGTGTAGTGCATAAACAATGAATCTTGGAACACTGAAAAAATAAAATTAAATTTAAAAAAATTTAAATTAAAATTAAAAAAAAAAAAAAAGATGGGAGCAGCTCAGTTGGCCCCTGAGGCACAGTGCTGGACCTTGCAGGTGTAGGAGAGTGCTGGAGGCCCTGCTGGGAGGGTCCCCAGTGAAAAACACAGTCTGCTCCAAGCCCTAAGGGGAGCACTGTGGCTGCAGTTCAGTCCCCAGCTTTGCCCTGACCCCGAGCTCCACCCCATGAGTCACGGAGCAAGTAAAGGCCCAGCACAGTGTCAGCCACACTTGAGCTTCAAGTAGGAGCTTTCTTCTCTCCTCCCTTCTCTGGGCCTCAAGACTTGCAGTTTTAAAAGGAAGGAATTATGCCTTTCTATGTCTGAGTGCCTCCTAATGTTCACCGAGGACGGTGGTATTCTCAAAGGGCAGAACGATGAGCTTTTTATTATAATTTTTAATTTACATGTTTCTCATCCCCAATGTAATTTCAATGAGTAGAAGGGGTTTGTTTTATGTATCTCGAGTCTGCCAACACTTAGAATGTCATCTAGTAGCCGTAGTACAGAAGTGCTACAGGATGTGGGATTGGAACCTGGAACCTGGAAGCCTGGCTTCCAGCCCCAGCAGAGTGACAGTTTTCTAGGTAAAGCACTGGCAGGAGTGTGCACTGAAATCTTCCCTGGTATCAGGAGAGAAATCTGGAGATCGGAGCAAGACTCCACACATGATGCCATTCACCCCATACAGCCCAGAGTTTGTAGAAGAATATTCTGTAGCAAAAACCAGGCCAGGATGAAAGGAGACTATGTCTCGAGCAAGACGAGGTTGAGGTTGTTTTTTTTTCAAGGAGGAAGTACACATTAGCTAGTTTTCTCCTATACCAGAGGAAGAAGTCCTCATGCAGCCTAACCCAGGGGGTCTATCGAGAGGATTTATTTTTAAATTCCCTTTGCCTTCAGGAATCCCTGGAAGGACACCTGCAGGGGCTTTGCAGTAGAGAGGCAGGTCTGAAGCTGAAGCGGCTGAGGCTTCTCTCTGGCTTCTGCCACCTCTCCCCCTTCTAAAGTAAGCAAAGGCTGAGCCATGGGAGACCAGCTGGTGTTTGTCGGAGCCTGGGGTAGCAGCACATGCAAGACATGGGGCTTGGGCTGGGATCTGGTTGGTGCTGGTTGGTAAATGTAGGGTTGGTGGGGCCGAAGGCCTGGACCCAGATGGGGAGGGCTTGAAAAGAGGATGTTTGAGGAATAGAAGACCCTAAAATAGGGGTAGCTGGGGAAAAGAAGAGCCTGCTGGGGCAAGGATGTTTTTATAAGAAAATCCCACCCTTTGTGAAATAGGGAGCAAATTCTATTCTAAAGCCTCCTATAATAAAGTAACTGCTTGGGTTTCCACTGGAGGCCAGAGTGCACCCTTCCTGGGGCACAGTTCGGACAGGAATACCCTGCTCCAGGTCATCTGACAGACACAGTCCTGACCGATTGCTGATCTCCAGGCAGATGTTCCTACAAGCAATCCTCCCAGCTAAGAAGGGAAGGGTCCTCAAAGGGGCTCCTCTGAACTTACATTTCTGCCTTCATCAGCTGTGGATAAGTAACTCTCCGTGCACACAAAGTATAAGGTGCATGTGATTCAGGTATAGGGAAGAACTTTATAAACACAAAGGCACTAACAAATAATTGGGAAAAACATATGACATATTAATCACCTGTTTTCTGTCTGTGGACATCAGAAGAGAGCACTCTGTGAGCCTAGCGCTCACTTAGCACAGGCCTGCATGGAGAGATCACTCATGCCTTCTGCGCATAGCTTTGACTGTGGCTTTTGTACCATACACTAGATTTTGTGAAAAAACAAAAGTCTGAGAAGCCCAGTTCTCAAAGAGTATTGGTGTTCCCTATTCTCTTCTCCATTAACATCCTTTCCTGGGGGATCTCGTCCACCCTTCTGGTTCCCAAATTACTCTGAGATAGGGACTGTCATGTAGACCAGCCACCTTAAGACCCGTATTAGTTATCTAGAGCTGCCATAACAAAGTGTCAGGGACGGAGCTTCCACAGAAGAGATTTATTCTCTCACAGCTCTGGAGGCTAAAAGTCCAAAATCAAGGCTCTGCGGGGTTGTTTTTCCTGAGGTACCTCTCTTGGCTTACAGATGGCCATCTCCTCCCTGAGTCCTCACACAGCCTTCCCTGTGTGTGTCTCTGTCCTAATGTCTTCTTCCTATAAGGACACCAGAGATATGAATTAAGACCCACCCTAGTGAATAGATTTTACTGTAATCATATCACTAAAGCCTCTATCTCCAAATACAGTCACATTCTGAAGCACTGCGGTTTGAACCCAGGGATGGGGGGAAACAGTTCAGCACATAACAGGGCTGGTCTCTGCTGTCAGTAACCCTGGAAAGTCTTTCCCGAGGGTGGCCTTCTGCGTCAAGCTGGAAGAGGAGCTCCTCTGCGCTGCTTTACCACTCATCCTACCCACCCTCTCTCACCACTGTCAGAAAGGCAGGACCCTGACTCTTCATCTCTGGTTCCCAGCCCCTTCCACAGTACCTGAGCAACAGCTGAGCCCCGTAATTTCCAGGGCATAAATGAACAATTAAAGATCCACCAGGCTCTGCCTTGGTCAAAGAGGAAACCCATCCAACTTTGTTTAGAGAAGGACCATTCCAACACATACCCTATCACAGATGAGTTTGATTTCTCACTCCCTTTTATTGCGTGATCGACAACTTCTTGAAATCCTTAAAAATAAGCTGCAGGGCAGGGCGAGAGATACAAGGAGTGAAGAAGAAGATGAGTCTGAGGAGCCTACAAGAAGCATTATTAATATGATGTTGGCATTACAAGGAATATCAATATTAATAGCAATATTAGTGCCAAAAAGCATTAGCCTCAATATTTTGCAGTTCCTTACAAACACATTTAATGGGTGATGACGGACGGGTGATTTGGGGGTGAATTGAAATGGGTTGCTCTAGGTACCGAGAGACGGGAAGCAGCACATATGCTTGTCCTCCGGAGGATCAGCCTTCCACCATTGCCCTGCTCTTCAGCACACTGCCGGCTGGTGCAGAAGCTCGGGCTGTGTCCTAGATGCCCCCACCCACCAGGGCTGCAGGCCCAGTGGTTCCCTTCAGATACTGGAGGCAGAAGGAAAAAAAATAAATAAACATCAATCTGTGGACTATTAATCTCATGAAGGCTGTGCCTGCATGTGAGCAACGTGCTGATTGCAGGTTCAAGGTATGAATGTTGCCCCATCCCACTTGAAGCAGGAAATGTACTCTTGCGAAAAAGGATGTGGAATTTGAAATTACATCCTGCTGTAAATACACCAGGGGGCTTACCCTTTAAGGAGATCCTTTGGCATAATGATTTATATAGCCAAGAATCCTTTTGTGAAATGAATACAGGTGTGTTCTCCCTTAAGCAAAGCTAACCTACAAATTCAATTTAATTCAACAAATGTTTATTGATTACTTTTTTCCATATGCAGGGCATCATGCCAGTGCAGGTGATAACAAAGATATTTAAGACATGATCCCTGCCCTTAGGAAACTCATATTCAAACAGAGGGAGACAGACAAGTAAACAAATACCTCTAAGTGCTGCATTGAAAATTTTCTAGGGATCAATAAACCTAACAATTCATTAATAAGAGAATAGTCAAAGAAAGCTGCAGAAAAGAGGGGACAATTGGAGTGGGCTTTGAAGTGTGAATAGGAGTTCACCTGGGCTGGACTGTGGCTGTGCCCAGCACACTGAGGAACTAATGTTCCTATGTATAGGACACACAGCCTGATGAGGAAAGGATGAAGGAGAAATGGAGGGAAATGTTTTGGACAGATAGCATGCTCTACACTGAACAATCTGATTCCACCAGACTCCAACCTTTATTCCTCACCCACTTAGCTACTGTACCTAAGAGGTCCCCATGGGATTCTCATAGCTAGCAAGCTCTCCAACCACACTAACAATATGACTCAATTTACAAAAAGTTAAGAGAACACCGATTCTGTGGAGAAAGGTACACTTGTAAGGAAAGAATGGTCTACACTTCACACAGAATACAGAAAGAGACAATGCTCTGCTGGGACCCAGGGCTCTGCTGCCAGGCAAGCAGATCCAGGAAAGGGAGGCTTAGAGTTGAAGGCCTATGGCCACTCAGACCATATTTGGGTTAGGAGAAAAAAAATCCACTTGAATTGAAACTCTTTCTGAATGCATCAGAGCAAAGTATGTGAGGAGGTCCTCGGTCCAGCTTGCAGGGGAACAGTGCTGCACTGACGAGAAGGTTACCCACGGCTACCAGCTGCCTGACATCTATCCTCCTCCTAAGCTTCATACCTCAGGGCTCACAGATCCCACCTGTTCCATGACCTTCTTCCATCTACCTCCCACCCTGGCTACTGTTGGTTATTTGCAGAATCCTACTGACGGCCAGATGGTGCAAACTCATCTCTGCCACCATCACTATCACAATCATCATTACATCATCACTGTCCTCCTCCGTGTAGGCTGCTATGGCAGAAACACCTCAGACTAGAGGATTTATAAACGACGGACATTTATTTCTCACAGTTCTGGAGTCAGGGAAGTCCAAGATTGAGGCAGCAGTGGATCCCAAGGCCCCACTTCCTGGTTCACAGATGACCCTTCTTCTCCATATCCTCACACAGTAGAAGACACGAGATGCTCACTGGGGTCACTTTCATAAAAGCACTAATCTCATTCATGAGGGCTCCAGTTCCCAAGGGCCCCACCTCCTAGTACCACATCATTAGGGACTGGGGATCAAGATAGGAATTTGATGGGGATGCGAAGTAACCATCCCTAGCAGTCACCATCACCTCCCTGTCACATACTTTAAAAACAATATGCTCTGTCATTGGATGCTGGCAAGCATCCTGTGAGGAATGCAGGCTATTCTCCCCGTGTTCCAGAAGAGGCATCTGTTGCTCAGAGAGGTTATTTAACTTACCAAGGGTCACAGAGCTAACTCTCTGCAGAGATAAAATAGGTCTCGTAGCAACCGAGGCAAGGTAAGTCCCCCCAGAGCACACTGCCTCCAGTGAAAGCAGAGTCAGGTGCATACCCGACCAAAGCAGCTGGTCGGCTATAGGGTGTGAATTGAGAGACCTTAGGAAGACCTCCTGCTATCCAATTTTTCCCCAGCTAACTAGTCACAAGGCATGAAATTGCACCGTTTGCTACCTGGGTATGTGTGTATGGTAAAGATAAATGGCTTCAATTTACAGAGTGTTTAACTTTTGGAAAGTCCTCCTGCATGTTTTGCCACAGAACTCATCTTGAGAGAGGGCAAGGCTATCCCTAACTGAGATGCTTTTCATGGCCAAGAGCAGCCCACCCAGGTAGAGGCGTTCACAACCCTCATGTGAAGCGGTCTCAGGATAGAGATGCAGGGGCTCCAGGCCTGCCAAGAAACCCACACCAGGAGGTTCCCAAGCTCCAAGTTCTTCCCAGTTCTCTGCTCTGCATCCTCAGCAAGTCCCCCTCTTTGTCACAGACTAGCTGCACCCTGCCATGCCAGGTGTCTCCCCCACAGAGCTGCCTTCATCGGGAGAAAGGGTCTCTCTGTTTTAGAAGCCTAAAGACAACGTTTCAGACAAGCCCCCCACCCCCGTAAATGCCCCCTTACATCTCATTAGCCAAGTAGGGCCAAGAGCCCATGCCTAGCATTTCTGCTCAGCATTTCTCCCCGGAGCCGGAGAAGTTTCCACGAAACAACTCCTCATCACAGCCCTGGGGAAAATCTGGATTCTGTTGGCAGGAAGGAGATGCAATGACTCCTGCGCGAGCGACTAACGGTGTCTCCTACATATCCTTTCAGAAGGGAAAACAAAGACTGAGAGCCTTCCAGAGCAGACACATCCCCCAGTAATACATCAGCTTAGACAAATGCAAACATTAAGCTTTATAATACCATCAGCTGTTAACACGTATGCCCCTTCAACAGCTGTCATTAACCCTATCAGATATCTGGTTACAAAAAGCCCTGTTGTCATTATTTTTTTTTTAAGATTTTATTTCTTTATCTGACAGAGAGAGAGAGACAGAGAGTGAGCAAGCAGGGGAGCAGCAGGTTGAAGGAAAGGGAGAAGCAGACTCCCCACTGAGCAGGGAGCCCCACTCTGGGCTCCATCCCAGGATGCTGAGATCATGACCTGAGCAGAAGGCAGACGCTTAACCCACAGAGCCACTCAGCCATCCTGTCTTACTGCAATTAATCCCAACAGGTCCTAACTCATATTTCTAAACAATCACAAAACCCATAGAGCATGAAGCTAGGCTGGGCTTCCACAAAACAGGAACCAAGACCATAAAGGAGCCAGAAGAAGTCCCCACAGTGAATGGTACTGTAGCGGCAGGGAAGAGGGGCTAAAGCTAGTGTCCTTTCATCAGTCACCTGTCACCCAGCATTGATCCCACATGTCCCCAGTGGGGTTGTGAGGTTGAGAAAGAAAATGAAATGGGCACACCATGATGACAGAAAGTAAACAGCTCACAGGCCAGAGGAAATCAGACCTCAGAGCCTTACCCAGTCTTAAATTCCCCTGTCAGACAAGTCTTGTTAATGGTGACTATTTCCACTAGTAGCACCTGCTACTGGTAGCAACAGCCGTTCTTGCTTTTGTCCCCTTCACCCGTCTGCTTTCCTGATGTTACATGTGTGACAGCTGGTTTCAATCAGGGCCAGCAGCAGAAGGGAGGAATGCGCAGGTCTAAGTGCCCCCAGCTTCATGGGGTCATGGCTCCTAAACCCAATAAATACTAATCTTCAGGATCTGGGAACAAGAAATCAGGATTCCTAGTTGTTATCGGGACACCCCCCTTTGAGAACACCTTATCTGTCTGTTTTAAAATAATAAACAATTGTTTGGCGATCTTAGGCTTATCACAGAGGTTTTCTGTGAAAAACTTGCAACCAACCCATGGTTGAATTTTATTATAAGCCAATGCATTATGATCAGGCCTATATACCTCAGTTATATGTAAAGCTGATCTCTCCCTGATAGAGATGCTTGATAATAAAAAATATTTTTTAAAAGATTTATTTATTTGACAGAGAGAGAGAGAGAGAGAGATCACAAGTAGGCAAAGAGGCAGGCAGAGAGAGGGGGAAGCAGGCTTCCCACTGAGTAGAGAGCCCAATGTGGGGCTCGATCCCAGGACCCTGGGATCATGACCTGAGCCGAAGGCAGAGACACAACACACTGAGCCACCCAAGTGCCCCAATAATCAAAAATATTAAAAGAAGAAAATTTTAAAAAGAAGGAAATAATGACAGAAAAGAAATACCAAATAAAAATCACTTACAAATTAAAAGATAATACCACAATATTTAATTCTTAATATTTAAAAGCTACCATTCTTGAAGAAACTGTAAAACCACAAAGCATTAATTGCCCTACCCAAAAGTTTTGATCTCTTTTTTCATAACAAATAGTCCAGACATAGGGAATTTATTCCGTCTTGCTTTGACCTTTATCGAATCAGTAAAAGCGTGTCGAAAAGCAACTTTGAGCTGAGTGTAAGGGCATCCGTCGCTTTCCGTAAGCTCGTTTCCTTTTGTAATGATGAAAACATGTTGTCTACCCAGTCGGATTTGGGTTTTGCCTCTGCATTTGTTATTGTGCTTGGTAATTCAGATTTTAAAATCCACTTCTGATTTAATGTTCTAGTATTCCTACCACAGCATTCACGTCTTCTCTCTGCATTTCTCTGTTCAAGTGTTTGCAAAGAACTAACTGAATGTGACAGTGACAATCTGAGCCATAAACATTCCGAGTAGTAAGGGAACGAGAGAACACCCAGAGCTCCTACCAGTGCTCCTCACAGCACCACGCAGAATCACCTGTCGAAATTGCAACTTAAGGACATGTTTCACTTCCGAAACTTATTTCTCCAAACACCTCCTGTAAAGTATTCCATAGGTATAAAGCTTACTAGTATTCATTTTATTTGCAATGGTGACTCTCCATTAGCAGCAGACAAGGCAATGGATCCTCTGCCTATGACAAGACGGCATGTGAGATTGATCGATGGGACTCTCACCCAGCTGCTCCTGTCCAGGTTCCTGGACACTTTGACCTTCACCTTCAGCTCTTTGGGTCAGCACTTACTGCTCTTATTTTCAATTTCATGTCAGTAGATTCTTTCAAAGCAGTAACGTGTTTCTATGTCGATGGTTAAGTTTAAATTGTCACAGGAGACTTAAACACTTTTTACTGTGTTCCTGTTCTCTCAGCTGATTTTTCTCAGCATTTGGAAAACCATACGTTTCCTGTGAAATGCTAGAATCTGCCACCAGGCACAGGCTGGTCAGTGAGTCAGACCCTGGACAAGGACGTCTTGAGACCCTCTCCCAGAGCCCCGGGGCAGAAGGGCACAAGGATCCAGCATGCCCACTTCTCACTCAGTACTTCTCCCAGCTGCCTTCGATGGCTCAATGATTCCTGCCCCATCTGTCCAGTCCATTCACCCCCAAACCCATCCAGACCTGCCTACCTCTCCCCTATTTCTTCTGCTCAAATTTACCCTCTTGCTTCTCTCTACAGTGCCAGCCCACACACAAAACCTCCTCTTCTCACATTCCAATTTTCTGTGAAAAATCAGTAACAGCCATGAGTCGGGGCTGATCACCACAGTGACAACTTAAAGCAATTCAGACTAAAGGGTATAAATGATATACAGATGTCCACTCCCTTTTCTTATGATGCTGAAAAGATCCCTTCACCATACTGAGCCTCAATTTTTTCATCTATAAAATGGAGATAAAAAATCCCAGCTCACAATATTTTTGAGAAGATGAAATAATATAGGTAAAGCATAGAGCTAAGCGCTAAGAAATTGTGAGTTTTAGTCTTCCTTCTCCGAAAAGGACAATACTCAATCTTAAAGGAGGAGGTTTTGAGTACAAAAGAGGTTTGTATCTGCTACTGCAGCCCCCAGGAGCAGGATTAGCTGTCTTTAGGGTGTCTGCAGAGGCCTCTCTCCTCCTTCCCTAAAAGGACCAAATTTACTAGCCCAATGTCAACTCCAGGAACTTCTCCCTCTGCAGGTTTCCAAAGTAAGACCCAGTGGGGAAGGTCGACCCACCAACCCAAAGCCTAGCCCCGCACCGCTGCCCCAGCCTGGCCGGAAGCAAATGCTCAATAGATGCTTGCCAAATTGAATTTCCTTCCCCCTGGATTAATTGTGGCAGAAGCAAGGAGCTGGCCCCCTTTGGGGTGGCTTCAGGGCCCACAAGCTTCATGAGTCATGTCTTCAAAGGCCTGCTGCAGCCGCCCCCCTTCCTTTGCCTCTGACCTCTCCTGCTTCTTCAGCATGTTTATGGACATAATTACAGCGTGCTATTGATTTCCTGACAGCCGCCTTGATGTAACTATTTTAGAGAATCAAGCTAATTTCATACATTGAGGTTTTTATGGTCTCTGGCAGACTCAACCCTAGAAGTCATTTTGTCTCTTCCTAGGGCACTCCTGCCTTTTCTCAGAAGCCGCTTCTCCTCGTCCCTCCTTCCACGAAGCCCAGCTGGGCTGCGCTTCCATCCGCACCTCATCTTCTCCTCGTAGCCCCACTCCCATGCTCACGTGACTTGGCTGTGTGGTCGGGAAACACGGAGGTCTTGAGGTCCCAAAAAGTCAGAGTGGTGCATCCAGGGGGAAAGACGGCACCCAATTATTCCTCTAACTTCTATAGCCTGAGTCCGCCCCCTAGCCCCCTGTTACACTGCGAGTGCGTCCCACTGAAACCCTCCCTCCCTCCCTGCTACTTACCGATCTACAGTTTGCAGAGTCTTTTAAGAGACATAATCTCATGTACTTTGCATATCCATTCCCTGTGCTATTATGTCCAGTTTACAGATGTAAAAAATACGGAGAATGAGAATAGAAAAGTAAAATAGATTGGTAATACAAAATGTTAACAATGAGCGTATGAATACCCTTCACAAAAAGGCCCTCCGTGGCTGTTTCTTCTCCTTTTGGAGACACAGAGCTGCGAAGCCAAGATCTGAACTCTTAGACGTCTCATGTCTGGCCCTTTCCTCCACACGGAGGCTTCTTCGCTACCCTTCATTTCTGTGCATGCTTTTGCCCTTCACACACCCTAGCCTTGGCCAGACTATTCTTACACTCCCAAATATGGCCCTCCCCAGTTGGCCTATTCAGCTCACACCTATCCTTGAAGGACCTCCTCGAGTCCTCCTCTACCAGGAAGACTTCCTTTATGAATCCATCTTTCAGTGACTCTCCTTGATGTGAAGGTAGTGGCCACATTGTCTATAATATTAGACAACAAATGCTGACGTAAACATTTAATAAATTCGTTTCATTCTTGGAAGTCCCTCAATGTAGAGTTTAATACCCACCGTCTGTTTCCCAATGGATGTAAATGTTCTGGTTTCCCAAAGGCTGCCATCTTCTATTTGGGGAGCATAGGACACCAGGGATGTTGAGTTCATCCCTGGCTCCAGAAGTGGGACCCAAGATTAAGGTCACCATGTGACCTAAGGGGGTCCAGTCTGAGGGAATATCTAAGCTGTTGCCAGGAACTCTAAGGAGACTTGCCCTTCCTTAGGGGATAGGAAAGAGAGGAGAAAATCTGCTGACAGTAGAGATAATACCAAGGAAGCAGTCAAGAAATGGCCAGAGAAAGTAAGTCAAGGTCAAACTCTTTGAGATGCAAGATCAAGCCTTGCCTGAAGCTGAGGAAGACCCTTCTCCAGACTTTTCAGTTGCACGAGCCAGTTCATTTCTCTTTGTTTGAACCTGTTTCAGTCAGGACTTCTAGCTACAAAGGGATGCTAGTGTACGTACTTGGAGTGACTTTGCTCTAGGATAGTGCATCTCAACCTAGAAACAGCACAGCTGTTCAGAGCTCTCAGTTTTTAAGAGGATACCAAAACTACATTTAGCTCCATTGTTGCTTTTATATGATTTATTGAATGCTTGGGTTTTCTCTTTACAAAATAATACAGGTCTCTAAAATACACTAGAGAAATCCCACTACTACTAAGAACCAAAATGTATTTACTTTTATTTAAATACATACAATGTTTCATAAAATTGGGATGATCATTGGAGCTCCTGAGTGCCTCAAGTCAGTTAAGCATCTGACTCTTGATTTCAGCTCTGGTCATGATCTCAGAGTGGTGAGATCGAGCCCCACGTCAGGCTCCATGCTGGGCATGGAACATGCTTAAGATTCTCTCTCGGTGCGCCTGGGTGGCTCAGTGGGTTAAATCCTCTGCCTTCAGCTCAGGTCATGATCCCGAGGTTCTGGGATCAAGCCCCATGTCAGGCTCTCTGCTCAACAGGGAGCCTACTTCCTTCTCTCTCTCTCTCTCTGCCTGCCTCTCTGCCGGCTTGTGATCCCTGTCTGTCAAATGAATAAACAAAATATTTAAAAAAAAAAAAAAGATTATCTCTCTTGTGCACCTAGGTGGCTCAGTTGGTTAAGCACCTTCATCTCTGGTCATGATCCCGGGGTCCTGGGATCGAACCCCGCATCAGGCTCCCTGCTCAGCAGGGAGCCTGCTTCTCCCTCTCCCCGACTCTCTGCCTACTTGTGCTCTCTCACTCTCTCACACTCCCTCTCTGTCAAATTAATTAAACTTAAAAAAAGATTCTCTCTCTCCCTCCTGCCCCTCCCTGCACTGGGATGATCATCATGCTCTGTGTGTGTGTGTGTGTGTGTGTGTTATTTTGAATCCTATTTCACACTCAGTGACAACATGCTACCTCAGTCGGGGTGGGGGGGGAAGTGGCCAGATTCCCTGGGTTCAAACACTGTCTGTATTGTAAAATCTGTGTGACGATTCCTACAGTGTCTTAATGACCTCATATATGAAAAGAGTATAATAATACCACTTGATTTATAGGGATTTTGTTAAATAAGATTAAATAAAATAGTTCACATGATACCTGGCATATGGTAAGAGCTCAGTTTGGGGCAAGGTGGGTTTGAGATGCTTACGGCTCTTCAGGAGAACTAACTACTGGGCATTCTCTGTTGTGGGAGTCTATCTTGTGCAGGCATATGGGATGTACAGTGGCTTCCCTGACCTCCTCACACTAAATGCCTGAGCACTATCATCCCTGGTCTTTACAGTCGTTGCCAAGTGTCCCCCCCCCCACCTTGAGAGTCATTGCCTCATGATATCTCATCATTTAGCTATACTGTTCATTACTATTGTATAAATAGAACACCCAGAATGCCGTTGGATGACACTAGTCTCACGATATCCTTACACTGTTGTGACTTCAGTGGGAATTCCTTCTGTGTCTCACCATCACATCTAATATTGAACTCTTAGTTTGACATAAGTGATCTTACATTAACTTTTATTAAATTTTTACCAAGAGCTTTTTTTTTTAATGGCTATTTTATCAAATGTGTTTAGGACATCAACTGAAGTTTTCACTGCTTCACTGATCCCTGGATTGTTTTAACAGAATTCATAGCATTAAATTATTCTTCCATTCTTGAGATAATGACTAACTGGACATGTTACAGCATTCATTTCTTAACATTGCAGTGCGTGTGATTTGATGACATTTTATCTAAGGAATGTTATTTCCATTCCATAAAGTAAACTGTTTTTTACTTGTGTTTCATTATTAGGGTTATGTTGGTTTCATAAAATAATTTTGAAAGTTCTCCATCTTTTTATACAATTGAAAATGGCTAATTTCCCCCTAAAAATTACATATTTCTTGAGATCTGATCAACTGAGCTGATCAACAACAGACGGTGAAGAGCATTTGGGGGAAATTTATTCTACAGTTTATTTTTTTTTTACAATTTCTTTAAGTTCTCTATTTTTAGTTAATTCCGGTGATTACTATCTTGCTATAACATTGTCTTATAATCAGTATTTTAAGAAATAGGACAGAATACAATATATTAATCTTAAGAAAAGCAGTTAACTTCAGTATCTATAGTTCCATCTACTTTCTAATGCCTAAGTTTGTGTGCTACTTTTCTCCTTTTTCCTATTAGACTTTCTATATTTACACACTACTATTCTAATTCAAGAAAGCTTTTCTATTTCTTCCCTGTTCTATGTGTAGTCTCTCTATGTTGCTTATTATTTAATTAAATACTTCATTTTTATTTCTAATGTGTTAGTAACACCAGTTAGCCTATGAATTTACCCTTTTGTACAGCTCTGACTTTACCCCATAATCTTTTGCATGAAGTGTCTAATTTTTACTACTTTATAGACAGTCTATATTTCTTCTTTGACCCCAAAATTAAGCTGAGCGTCTTTCAGTTTCCAAGATCTCAGGTGTACCTTTTTAAAAACCTTTGTTATTTTTTTTTTTCGGTCTATTCTTTATGTATGGTGGCCAGTGTTCTATATAAAGGCTGATTTTCAGTATTTGGTAAGCTTTTTCTAATTTTTGTCCTTGTCTTGAGAATGGTTGAAAGAAAGTTTTATTATCTGTTCACAGGATTAAAAATTGTTATATATTTTTATTAAAATTTATATTTTTATAAATATTTTTCACTTGCTCATCTGCTATGTTCTGAGTAAAACACACTGTTGTCTCCCCACAAATAATTTTTGTTATTTTCTCCTCATATTTTTTAATGCATTTGCTTTAAATAGTCTGATATTAAATGATTTGGCATCATATACTATTTGGTTTCTGACTGCTACACTTTTATTCTGGACTTTATTTTCCAATTCAATTGTTATTATATTAATGTTGTCATTCATGCATTCTTATGTGTTTTCCTGATATCTTTTACCAAGCCTTTTATTTCTAATCTTTCCCTGTCAATCATTTTGTATTATACTTATATCTTATGAACAGCATATAGTTGACATTTATTATTTGATCTAATTTGAGAGTCTTATGTTTTTTAATGGGAGGGCTGACCATTTTATTTGTTGCCATAAATTATATATCTGGAATTATTACTGTCACTTCATTTTATTCTTTTTGCCTATGGAATTTCCTTGTTTTTTCTTATTATGCTTATTATGCTTTTCTTATTATGCTTGTTTTTTGCCTTGTAACTCTCTTCTTTAAATTTCTATTTTACCAAAGAGACCATGAATTATTTTCTTTGACTTCTTTTCTCAAATAGCTTGGATAGTCAAAAACACATTTGTAACGCTTTTGGTGGCTCTTCTAGGTTTTAGAAAATAATTTTGAGCTTTATTTTTCCAATAATCAATATCAAAACTAAAACAGTATTTACCCATTTCCCCCTTGAAGATGAGGAAACTGGAATGCTTTTTTACTACTTTCTACTCTTCTTTCACAGAATTTCTTTGTTTTTCCTGGAATAAAATGGGATATTAGAACCAAATTCTCTTTAGTTTTTTTTTTTTATTTTATTTATTTATTTATTTATTTTTCGTTTTGAGAATAGCTTCTCACTTTCCATTCTTCTTTATAGCCGTGTTGACAAGAGTTATTTAGACTTTCCACATGGCTAACTGATTCAGTGCTTCAACCAGACTTCTTATATAATAACCTCCTCAAGCTTAGGTCTTTATTTTGATACATCTCTCTATTGACTGGAAGATATTCTTAAGTACTTTTTTCAGGATGGAAACAGACCTGTTACATATTCTGAACTCTTTTATATCCGGTTATGTTTTTCTTATGTTCATACCTAAGTGAAAACTTGACAAATAAAAAAATACAAGAATCATGATCAGGTTCCCTCAAAACTTTGTAGCCCTTTACATCAGAGCAACTTCAATACAATGACAAGATACTTCACTTATGGATCACAGAGCTCATGTGGGGCTCAGAGGGAGCCTACCATGAGATGAATCAGGAACTCAGGGTCTTTCCACTGTCCCCTCAGGTCCTCTGCCATGCCCTGAGCATCCAGCTGATGGAAGAGCAGAGAAAGGAAGAAAGAGAAGAGACTAAATGATCTCAGAGCAGACTTAAGGATCCAGACCAGAAGGAGCATGTGTCACTTCCATCCACAGCTCATTAGCCAGAACTGGTCCCTGGCCCACCTATACTGGAGGAAACTGGGAAATTCTGTCTTCCTCTGTTTCCAGGAAGAAAATGAAATGATTTGATAAACACAGAGCCCTATCTGTGCCACATGGCTGCCCTATTGTTCTGGGGCCTTTGCAGAGATCTTGTGAGATACATTAATTTTAACTTTTGTAACTATACAGTCAATGAAGTTGTTTTTTTTTTCTCCTTCCAGTTTATTTGTAATACTTTATCTTTTCAATTCAAAAATTTAGCCAGTATGTATGTAGATGCAGTTCCCTTTAAATTTATTTTGCCTTCATATTTAGACCATTTTGCAAGACACATTTTCCTCAATTATGACTTTGATTATTGTTTCTGAATAAATTGTTCTGGTTTATTCTTCAGCAATACCTATAATTCTTAGATTGGATCTCCTTCTCTCTTCCCCATACCTATTATCTCCTCATCACTTGCCTCTCCTTATTCTTTTCCCTCTGAATACAAGGAGATTTTGTTCTTCTCACAAGTGATTTGCGTTTTAGCAGTGTTAACTCCTGCCTTCACTACCTCCACATGAATTTTGCTTATTCTACTGGAGTTAAGTACCCTTCAACCTGTTTTATATTTTAGCCATCTTCTTAGCAGGCTACTTTTATCTCAATCTGATTTTCTTCTTGTTTCTTTTTTTGTTGTCTTTTTTCTTGGACCCTTCTGTGGCATTTTTGCCTTCTGTGTATTCATTTCCAAACATGACGTAACCCACCCAGAACAGCGGTTGCCACTGGGCAGGACATGTGGTTTGCCCTTGGCTTTGTACACTGTTCAGTTGAGTAGGGTTGCAGAGTTTCAACACAAACACCAGATGGTAAGGCTCACCCTTTATGTCCTAGTGGTACTCAGTCGAGCAGCACACAGCCCGAGCCTAGAGAGAGATAAAGAACTTTCTGACACAAGTCATACCTTGTGTAGAATTCCTGAACAGAAACTCTACACTAGGGAAAGGCTACACATGAGTCAATCCACACTTGGACATTTGTAGAAGTCTCTTCTTCGATATGGAGCTTGTGCAGAAAACACCCACACAGCATCTAGCCCCATTCCCAGGGTGCCAAGGCCAGGGAGCTTGGTACTTCCCTGAGTCTTGCCAGAAAACCAAGGTACTTTCTTGGGGCCCAACGGGATTTTCCTCCACAACCACCTCCTGCCATGTCAGCAGAGAGGAGTGGAGCAGCTCCTGTGGAGAACAGTGCACATCGGCAAGCCACAGCCAGCCGTATCTGGGTCTTAAATGTGCAGCTCCTATAGCACCACACATGGCTTGTATGCATTGGATCATTCATGTGTTAAGGTATTTCTTGATCTCCTCACAGGGAGAAGTTAACAGTATCAAAATCTCGGTCAACCACCCCCCAGTTGTTTCTCTAATCTTCATTTTAACTCTCCAAATGAAGCCAAAATTAATTTCTTTTTCTGATTTCTGGGTGTAAAACTGGTGCTTTAATTAGTAATTAGACATTGCTGAATGAATGAATGAATGAATTCAAGAAACAAATCAACAACCGAACCAGTTCTGCCTGAGTGTAATGATCAGAATGGAGTCCCTTTATTTTTTTCTTTCTGGAGAGTTGAGTACTCTGGAATTTCTCTTGTTGCAAAGGTTAGGATGGCTACTCATGGAAGACATCACCTGAGTCCTGCCAAACCAGAGCATGCAGGAGACTGGCCCAGATACCATCTGCCCGCTGCCCCAGCCCCCGTCCCAGCCATCGCCGGCCATGGCTGCTGCCACCTTCAGGTTCCACAGCCAACCAGAATCTACGCCACCCCCGCTCCTCATAGCTCTGCCCTATCCAGCTTCCTGGAGGAGGATCCTTGCTCTTCCCAACCTTGATATAGCTAAAGCTCTTCCTCCTGGGTCCTATCTCTCTCTCTCTCTCTATCTGAGGAAATGGGAGGGACGAGATCTGCTGCAGATACAGACCCCCCAGGTGTAGAAATATGAAGACTAGAGGAAAGATTGGGGTCAGGTTCAGAGACTCCCAGTGAAGAATAGCATGTTCCATAAAAATGGCAGACTACAGCCCCCGAGCTTCCACATCTGACAGCTAAATATGTGATCAAGGTGACACAGTGACACGATGACAGGCATCTCTGACATAAATGCAAGCCAGAATGTAATGAGGATGTTGCCTACCCACCAGCAAAGTCCCAGGCAGGATGCCCTACGTGATACAAACTGAAGATCAGACAGGAAGCCCTGGTTCCTGATCAAGGTCACCCTGCACAGGGCCAGGTAATGAGTCCAGAGGGCTGGGGATGGCAGCAGGTTTCAGAGCCGGTGTGAGCAGCATTGACAAGGAAGCAGGGGAACTGACATGTAGCCGCGGGCCTTCCACTAACTAGCTGTGTGATCTCAGACAAGTTAGGTCCCTGGGCCTTGATACATTGTCCTATAAAATGGAATAATAATATTTATCCTATTTCTCTCATTAAGACCCACCTAGTTCCTGCCCTGCATCCCCCTGAATCCATCCCCGGATATACTTAACCATACGTAGAGTCCCTTAGTGAGTGCCATTTTAAGAGTTCTAAACTGGTAAGGTTTGTGATAACAAGAACCGTGATATCTAGCTGCCTTACATATACTGACTAATTTAATCTTCAGAGGTAAGTAGCATCATGATTCCCACTGTCCTTTTTTTAGATGAGGAAACTGACAGAGAGTGTCAGTTCCAACCCAGGTCTCACGGTAATAAGTAGTAGAGTCAACCTTGACCGTGCTGACGCACTGCCCCAAAACTCAGCCAAAGCGATCCCCTACCCTGGACCCTGTTGCAGTTCCTGTGCTTCTGATTTCTTCACACTGTTTCTATGTCACATTGCACATACAGTAGTAGAATGACACGCTTAGCCCCTACAGCCAGAACTCTGTCTTTGTAACACTCCCAGGAACTCTGTTCCTACAAAACAGGGCTGGAGTCCTGACCACTGGGGGCTGTTTCGTGTGGTCATTCATTCTTATACAGATGCCTCCCCAAACTGGAAGGTACTCTGGGCGGGGGCTGGGTCTAATCCATATCTTCACCTGCAGGGGCTACTTCAGCCCAGCTCAGAGCAGGTGTTCAGATAAGGCAGCTCAAGTGGATCCTCCACCTTTGGTGGCTCCTCCCCCCCGTGAGCTCACCCTAATGCTAGGGGCTCACCTGGGCCACCACCTGTAACTGACTGGCTGTAACTTTATATCCAAATAGCAGGCAGAGTACAGCATGGCGGTCAGACACCCCTAATGGTGAATCCTGTCTCTTCTATTTCATCTGTTCTTTATGCTTTCTCTTATTTGAAGGTAAAATTCACATATGAGATGCATAGATCTTAAGTATGCAATTTAATAACTGTTACCAAATTTGTACTGTTATGGTGACCAGCGGCCCACTCAAGATACTCCACCCCAGAAATTTCCCTCGTGTCCTCTTCCAGTCTATCCCCACAGGTAACCCCAGCTCTGAACTTTATCACCACAGGTGTTTGACCCCACTCCTGGGTGTCATATAAATGGATTCCTTTAGTCAGGCTTCTTTCCCTCAATTTGGTATTTATTCCTTCTTCACTACTTACAAGCTTTCCATTGCATATGGGGAGATCAGCACCATTCACTCTGTGATCTTGAGAAAGTTATAGGATTCTCCCACTCATTCCCTCATTCCTTGACCAGACACACTCTCCCTCAGTTTTACCTTCTCTAAGATCATGCTGATGATACCTGCTGTTGCCTGCACATTTAGCTAGGATTCGAGAGATAGTAGATACAGGAGTGGACGCAGCAGCCAGGCAGCTTACATTCCAATCCTGGTTTCAGCCCTCATGCGCTGTATGACCTTGGACAAAGTGCTTGACCTCCCTGTGCCCTGTTCTTCCTTGACTGAGGAGGAACCAACACAATTTTTGAAAAGTTCTTACCACAGTGTCTGGCACACAGTAAGTGTCATGTAAGAGGTGGTGATTGTTACCAAATATCTCACATGCCATAGTACAGAGCAACCGCTCGTTAAATCATAGCTAATGTGTTCGTTATTATTATTAGTCTTTATAGACATGTGGGAAAATGGGTGTAATCACTACAGTTGTTCAGTTTTATGGAAAAGGAAATCAGTCCCTCAGCCACTATGACAAACCAGCAAAGCTCTACCTGAACTAAAGTAACCAACCTGTTCTGGAACTTGTCTGGCTAGCAGGGATGTCCCAGAAACACCCCTTAGTCTTAGGCAAGCTGGACAGTCCATCACCCTAATCCAAACTTCAGTCTTCTTATCTGTTAAATGGGCATGATATACTGTGCCGTCTTCCTCACAGAATCGCTGAAAAAGCCAGAGGAAGGTCTGTGGAAGTGCCATCCAAAAGCAGTGGGATGTTTACTTGTTTGTCTCTGGGAGCACTAGAAAGCACACTAACCCTTGATCTCAACTCTGAATTCAGGACTTAAATTCAACCTTGAATTGGAGTCGTGGCTTCTCTGTTTCCAAGCCTAATGGGGCCAAGCCCTTGTCTATGGTCTGCGATGCAGCCTCCTCATCTACAAATTGGGAATGGTCATAATCAGCCCCCGGGGCTGGTGTGAGGTCTTGTATAGGACAGCACCGTCTACATGAAAACCGTACCCATTCAATGTCAGTTAATGTGGCCTGGGGGTCCCGTGTCCCAGGACATTTCTCCAAACTGTCATCCCCTTGCCTCTAGTCCTGCTGACCTGGGTGCCTGACCTTAAGCCCTCCCCAGAGCCACACTCCTGTCAGCCCAGTGGACTCTCACCCCTGTGTCCAATTTCCCAGTGTCAGAGCAGACCCCAACGCTAATGGTCTCCCCCAAGGGGACAACCCAGAGCTCAGCCCGGCAACCCTCTCTCAGGCTCCTCTGCCAGATCCAAAGTCAGGCAAACGGCTCCCGGAATCACAAGGCCTCCGCGGTAATCAGCACGCCAGGCCCGAGGTAATGGAATAACCCTGATGCAATTATATATTGATTGCAAGTATTATGGCTGTTGCTGATTGCTTCTTATTGATACAAATCCACTGGGCTGCCTATTTGGATAAGGCCAAGTGAGAACAAGGAGAGACGGGGGAAGGACGGCGGAAGAGGGAGAGAAGCAGGAGGGATGAGGAAGAGGAGGAGGAGGAAGGAATACATCGTCCCAGGGGTTACCGTCAGTTGGGTGGCGGGACCATAAGGGGGCCCTCAGCCTCAGACCCCTCTCCACTACCCATGGGGGCCACCGCTCCATTTTCACCCAGTTCCCTAGACGTCCTGCCTACCTCCTGCCTGAAGAGCAGACCCGCCAGCAGGCCTTGACACCGTCTTGCTGAGGGCCAGAGAGGACAGTCAGAAAGGATGGCTACTCCGCAGCCACAGGGAGCCTGGCAGAAAGGAAAACCAAATGCAGCTAGTCACTGGGGACAAGGCCAAAACCCTTCAGGGGGTCAGGGGAGCCATGACACACGGGAGCCAAAGGTCAGCTGATAGCCATGTTCCCAGTGGAGGGGAAACAGCCTGCCACCCTGCCTGCTTGTTTCAGCTCCTAGGCTGGGAGCAAGTGCCCTTTTCAAAGGCTATGCAGCGCCACAGTTTTTGCTTTTTTTTTTTTTTTTTTTTTTTTGTGCGCTCTGGTGGCGGTTTCTGCTTAAGAAGGACCCTGAGTGGAGTGCTGGTGTGCTGTCCAGCGTTTCTAAGTGCAAGGAGGCTGGGCTGTGCCTCATGCAGACACTCTGTGTGTTAGAGAAGTGTCCATTCGGACATGATTTGTAGTGCTGTTGGCAGCGAGCTAGGTGTTAATGAGCCAACAATATGTAATTCTTAAGGTGTCTTTAAGCAGAAACAGACCTAAAATAACCTTATGTAGCAATCGGCTGATGAAAATATTGTGAGCAGAATTTGGCAGGAACCCAGCCCTGTACCTCCCCCAGCAGCACTAGCCAGCAGTCACTCACTCAGCATTCACAGCCGCTGTCTGGGACATGACCAGCAAAGCCAGCAAGAATCAGCGACACCTGCACACATAAAAACACAAAATAAAACCATGGCCATCCCATCTAGCTCTGGCTTATACCTAGAGGAAGACTTAAGCCCTGAGCCTCCTGCTAGGTTGCTGACTTTAGAACACAAACAGATTCGTCCCTGACTTTTCAAAGCTGGTAAGTGAAGACTTGTCCTCATCTTCTGCAATAGGATAATCAGGTAAGAAAGCCACTGTGTGTCTGCCAGGAACAGATTACCTCTAAACTTGGTTAACTTGGGAAAATCTTGTGCTTTTTTTCCCCCTAGAAATAGGTGTCATAATTTGCATAGGACAAGTCAGTCCTTTTAAAACCTTCTCTGCAAGTAAACTTCCTCTCTTCTCCAAATGCTTTCAATGCCCTGTCTCTAAGTCTTCTGATGGCTTACAGGAGCTGAGGTTGAGTTAGTGGGAAGTCCACATCGGTAATACGTTACCAGGTCTCAGACAGCAGTCCACCAGCACCTGTGTGTGCTCAGAGGGCCACAGGCTGGCACGCTCTTCATTTTTGTTCACACAGGGGGCTGTCTTGCACAGAGGAGAGGCTTATGATACAGAAGCCTGTTGCAGTCAGGGTCCATGGGTTTGTGGAGAGCTGTGTGGATTCTCAGGACTGAGGATGGGGGCAAGTCCTGAGTCAGCGAAACACCATGAAGAGGGAACAGCAATGTCAACAGCCCAGCTTGACACGCTGCATTTGAGATACCTGTGGCATTCAGAGGGCGCTCTGCGAACTCCAACCTTCTATGTATTGGGAAAGGATTCCATTAATACTATTGGTGTTATCACTATTATTAAATATTAATGAAATTTCCATCCTTGAAGAACCTAAGACAGAATCACTCCAGTGAACGGAGAACACACTGCCTTTGTCAATAGAAAAAAAAAAAGTAAGGATCCAATTTTTAATCCTCTTTTCCTTCCTTTGCCTTGGCTGTCCATCATGAGGAGAATGGCCAGGCATTCAGGGCAAGGCTGCCCAGGACAGATAGGGAAACCACCAACAGTTTTCAAATGGGTAGCTAACGTGTAAGTCAATGACCAAATTCAAAGCTGCTGCATTTTTCGGCTTCATCTACATTGGATGGACCATCTGGTGACCAATGAGAGGAAGTACCATCTGCTTGGGTGATGCCAGGAGCCAAGGAAGCAGGAGTCCCAAGAGTCTGTGCCTACTCTGACCTCTCTGTATGTCAACTTAGAGCCTGCCCTACCTCCCATGGTCAAGGTTTCCACAGCTCAGATTCAGCACCTTCCAGCCTGGAGATATGGTATCATTACAAAGACAGAACGCCTTAATTTGCCAGGATCACTTGGAGGCAAATAGTGTAAATACTCAAGCCCATTCAAACTGTGCCTGCAGTTGTGATTCAGAAAATACGCTCTCCCCCAGGCACTGAGAAGAAAGTATTAGGAGTCAGAAGACCTGAGATCAGAGCTCTGGTTTTGCTACTCCCAGACTTTCAGCACATTTTAAACTTTTCTCGAACTGAGCCTTGGTTCCCTCATCTGTAAAATGGGGCTATTGCCATCTATTCATGTTACAGGAGGGCTATAACAATTAAATGGAGGTAGAGATATAAGTAATAAAGCACTGCATGTATATGGTTCATCTCAGCCAGTGATCATTCATATTAACCCCTCTTCATCCAGAGAACACCCTTGACCTTCCCATAAAGTTAATCCCTTCAGTAGTAATGCTTTTGACAAGTACATATGCTGACCCCTCCCAGCACAATTGTCACTGGAATGCCTTGGGAAGACAGTATGGCATATGATAAATGAGGCAGGAAAGTCCCCAAAAAGAGAAGGTCCCGCATTCACTGCCCCCAAAGGGAGAAGATAGTGGGTAGAGTGAGTGACAAGAGGAGACCCCGCCACGTCCCTGCTCTTATCTTTAGAGAAATGATGTCTCCTCTCTTACAGAGCTGTTTCCGGATTAAAAGAACGGATTAAATTTCCTGTAGTTTTCTTTTCCTTTTAATTCCGTTAGTGTAGCCTGCAGCCTGATAGTAAGCAGAGTGTGTCTTTAATGAAGCCAGTAAATAAATTTTTTTAAAAGGGGTCTGATTTACTGGGAAAGTGCCGTGATGTTCTATAAATCCAAGATGTTGCTTTGCCAGTGTCCCGGCTGCTGTGGCCCACACTTTCTTGCCGGAGGATCATTTCTTTACATCAGGCCATCAGTGATTTACCAGCAGACAGAGGAAACCCCCCAACTTTTAACTCAGGCCCGGCAGCAGTGAGCACCTCCCACATACGGGGAGTTCCAAGATTAATGAAAGCTTCTATGCATGTAAGGACTCAGCACACAGTAGGCACTCAATAAAGGCTTGTTTTCTTCCTTCTTGGCTGTCTTTTGTTGCTGGATCAAGAGTCCCATCTACACAGGAGAGCAGGCATTTCGTTGGCATCTATACACACTCTCTCCATAGGCTAAACACTGAACAAATCAGCCTTAAAAAAAAAAAAAAATTACCTCCATTTATTTTGCAAAAGACTTGCTGACAAGACACCCAGCAGCATCTGAAATTTCATCTCGACAAAGAGGGCAGGGACGAGGCAGCCAGGAGCTCTATTTTCTGACTCTGGGCTTCCCACTGCATTCCTCCCACACCACACGGGCACACACATCGGAGCACATGTGCACCACTGCGATAAGGAGACGTTCAAACGCCACAATTCATCACCCTGGCCCCAGATGGAAGGAGAAGGTGCGCGCGCGTGTGTGCATGCCCACGTGTCACACTCCCACATGCACGTGCACCTGGAGGGCCTTTGTCGCTGGCCTGACAATGGAGCGAAGGCACAGAGCTTACAAGCGCAGAGGGAAAGGCAGGGAAGGAAAGAAAGGCACTCCTTTGGCTGCCTCCCTTCAGTTTTGGCCACACGCGTGGGACCCGTTAACCAGTTAACGTTATGATGAAGGACTGCAGAAAAGGAGAGACACTTCCAGCCTGCAGCCCTAATGCAAGAGAGAAACATTAATCATCACAATCCCTGTGGGAGCTGGGGTTGTTCCCTAATGTGTTTGGGGAATTCATGAAGTCAGTGGAGGGGGGTGGGGATGCTAATGTACCTTCCCAAAGTCCTCCAGGACCCTGTGCTAAGCTCAGCTGGTCAGAGCCATCCTCACTAGGCACACATGTGTGCACACATACAGCACACGCAGTCTTCAGCCCCTGCCTTGGCTTTCCTTGCAGAGCCAACCATTCCTCTTTTGGGCGTTCTTGGGAAAACAGGAATTGAATGAATCCACGTTTATGGAGACCTATTTGGGCCAGGCACTTGCATTTGGTTACTTAGTGGAAGCCTCACAAGAGGCCTAGGAAAATATTTTTCTGGTTATTATGTCGCTTGTACAGATGCAGAAAACTAAGACGCAGGGAGGTTATGTGGTTTGGGATTTGGTTTTCAGGCACAGCTGGTAAGTGGTGAATGGAAAATTCAAATCTAGATTTTTTTTTTTTTTTTTTGATAACCAAGTATTAAGTTTCCCTTTCACAGCACAACTGCCATCTTCTTTCTGCCCCAGATTCCTGGATGGAGAATGGGGTAGGGTCCAGGAAACTGCATTTGATTACAGGGTTTTTTTTTTTTTTTTTTTTTTTTTTACTTTTTCTTGTTTAACAGCTTTGTGGAGGTGTGACTGAACTACAATAAACTAATTATGCCTGAGGTGAATGCTTTGACAAGTTCTCACATGCGTAAACGCCCATGAAACCGTGGCATCATCAAGAGAGTGGCTGTATCCAGCACCCAGCATCCAGTCTCCTCACGCCCCTCATTGTTCTTCTTCCCACTCTTCCCTACCTCCTTTCCCCCATCTCCGGGCCACAGCAGACCTATTTTCTGTCACTGTAGATTACTTGGCATTTTCTGGACTTTACATTTATGGGTCATAGTGTATGTACTCTTTTTTGTCTGACTTCTGCCACTCCACATGATTATTCTGAAATTCACCTTGTGTATCAACACATCCTCTACATTGCCTTGTAGACTCTGCCCTAAGGATATGCCACAGTTCGCTCACCCATTCACCTCTCAGTGAATATCTGGGGTGCTTCCAGTTTGAGGCTCTTCCAAATAAAGCACCTAGGCACATTCTATGCACCTTCACATTCAAACTCTCAAGCCATAATAATAAGAAAATATGTATAAACTTGCCAAATCACTCTGTTTACATCCTAAACTAAAGTAACAGTGTAACAGTATGTGTCAACTATCCTTCAATTAAAAAAAGAAAAAGAAGAAGAAAAAAAGGCTTTAAGACAAAGAAAAAGAGAAGAAACAACCCAGTCTACAATTGGGGAAATACTTGAACACACATGTCACCAAAAAAGATACAAACCACAAATAATCATGTGGAAAAGATGCTCAGTACCAATAGTCATTAGAGAAATTAAAATTTAAAAAAAACACAATGAGATACCACTCACACTTACTAGAATGGCTAGAATTCAAAAGACCAACCATTCCAAATGTTGTTGAGAATATGGAACACCTGGAATATTCATATTCTGCTGATGGAAACAGGAGCTTATACAGCCACTTTGGAAAACAGGTGGGTAGGCCCTCAAAATGTTAAACCCACCAAGCATATGACCCAGGCACTTCACTCTTGGCACTTACCAAGAGAAATGAAAGCATATGTTCATACACACACCTGTTGGTGAATGTTCCCAGCAGCTTTACTTGTAATAAAAATTTGCATTTTTAAAAGGACTCCAGGGGCACCTTGGTGGCTCAGTCAGCTAAGCACCTGACTCTTGATTTCAGCTCAGGTCATGATCCGAGGGTGGTGAGATTAAGCCCTATATGGGGCTCTGCCGTTGGCATGGAGGCTGCTTAAGATTCTCTCTCTCCCTCTCTCTGTGCCCCTCCTCTTCCCACTCTCCACTTTCCCACTCTAAAATTAATTAATTAAATAATTAATCAAAAGGATTCCAGATGATTTTGAAAATGAGTGAGGTTTGGGAACCATTGAACCACAGGCTTTGGATGTACATAATTGCTTTAGAAAATTCTCATATTCTTCAAATAATCATATAAATGGAGAAAATAGCCAAATCAAGAAGTCACCAATTGGTAGAGAAATGCCATTTAATGAACCTATGTGCTGCTGGGCAAGTCACTTCACCTACTTAGCTGTTTTATCTGTTTGAACCATGAGAGGTAGTTTCAATGATTCCCAGACTCCAGGACTCTGTGCATCTATATCTCACAGAACTCCACAAAACTCCTTCTCACCCTCCTTGAAAGGGTGGAATGAATTCCATAGAACAGTTTATGGGGCATAGTTTTCCCCTGTTGGAAGCATCTATCCAGCTCTCTGGCAGGTACACAGTAGCACAAAAATAGGTATGCACGTGCGCGCGCACACACACACACACACATACACACACACTTAAATTTTTAAATTTAAAAAGTTAATGTCTGGGGTGAGTGGCTCAGTGGGTTAAAGCCTCTGCCTTCGGCTCAGGTCATGATCCCAGGGTACTGGGATTGAGCCCCATATCGGGGCTCTCTGCTCATCAGGGAGCCTGCTTCCCTGGCCCCCTCCCCTGCCTGCCTCTGCCTCCTTGTGATCTCTGTCAAATAAATAAATAAAATTTAAAAAAAAAAAGAGTTAATGTCTTCAAGATTGAGAATACCACAGTTGTCATTAAACTATTCCGGACAAGAAGGCCCTCTGTTGCCTTGCAGCCCATATGTGACTGTATTTTACTTATGTGGATTCTTTTTGTCTGGAATTATTTCTTCATTTTGAAAAACCCGCAAAATGTAAGGCTGAGGACAGAGAATCGTCAGCCTCCCTTATTTGGAAATGGATTTGTTGTTTGCAGTCAGGACCCATACCTGGGGCAGTTTGGATCAAAAACAGTTTTGAAGGCTTCATTTATTACTACTCTTTAAAGAATTCACCCTTTGATCAAGAGCCTGGGGATTCCATGCTTTGCCCCCTCAAAATGTGTTCCTACCCCCAAGATCCCAGTGCTGTTTTTGTTTCTTTTGAAAGCCCTGTTTACTTCGGAAATTCAGCAATTGCTCCTGAAGTTCCTTTGATGTTTATTGAATTTAATATATTTCATTGCATTATGGAAAAGCTATTTCAGCTTTTGGTATCAGCATCTTCTTGATGTGCCGAGGGGTCTTTTTGTTGGGTTTTGTGTGCGTGGTTGTTGATTTGCGTGGTTGAGTTTTTTTTAAATGATTGAAGATTTTTGTTCTTTTTATTTTATTTTTAAAGTTTAGCCAAAGGGTAAGCAAGCCATGAGACTGACAGCTCCTAGAAACTAGGATTCCCCATTGAGTCAAGGGACAAATGACAAGAAAAAAATATTTTTTTCTTCTCCCATTCTCCCTAATTCCATTGCCCAATCACTTGCCTCTACAGTAATCTAACAGAGGTCATGAATTAGGAACATTGTATCTATCCATCAACAATTATTCAAACACCTACATGTGCTTCTTAGTATAACAAGTTTTGTGCTAGGTACAAAAGTCAAGTAGCTTTAAGTATCAAGATGTATATATCTGCTCCGGGTTGAACAATGTATCCACAAAACTCATGTCTACTTGGAACTTGTGATGTGACCTTATTTGGAAATAGGGTCTTAGATGTAATCAAATTAAGAATAAGTCATACTGGATTAGGGTGGGTTCTAACCCAATGACTGGTATCTTCATAAAAAGAGGGGAATTTAGACATGGATTCACACAGAAGGAAAATGACCAGATGAAAACAAAGGCAGAGACTGAAGTGATGTTGCCACAAACCAAGAAATGCCAAAGACTCCTGGCCGCCATCAGAAGCGAGATGAGGCAGAGAATTCTTCTCCAGAGACTTTGAAGGAAGTACCATCCTGCTGATACCCTGATTTCAGTCTTACAGCTTCCAGAACTGTGAAAAAATAAGTTCCTGTTGGTTTAGCCCATCTACTTTGTAGTAATTTGCTACAGATGCCTTAATAAACTAATACAATACTCGATATACAATTAAAAGCAGATGCCTATGTATTACTAGACACTAATCTCAGAGCATTCATATATTTAATTTTTCCAATCTTATGAGGTAGATACAATTATGACCCTATATTTAGGATAACCATAAGATTTATCACTCAAGAAAAGACAGTGAAAGGGGACACAATTAATAATTGCACTAGGGAAATAGGTATTAGCCAAGCCTATCAGGGATGTATGGTCATCCTACCCATACTTCAGATGAAAAAAACTGAAACACAGAAACGTTTGGTGATGCACTCAAGGACACACAGCTGGTAAATGACAAAGACAAGAGTGGAAGGAACTCAGAGCTCTTAATGGTAACCACCACTCAATGCCATATTGAATTTGCCCAACTTCTGGAATCTAGCCTCAAGAGCAAAGAGTCACCTTAATAGATGCCTCAAACACAGCGCTATCATGAGTATAGGCAGGCCCGGGTGTCCAACAACCACGGACCCAGGGCTCCAAGACCTAAGAAAAATGAAGATTCTCTCTGCTCCCATTATACAGGGTCATAGGAAGAGAAGTTAAAAGACACAGATTATCAGTTCAATTGTTTCATACAATTACCACATCCTAGGAGCAAGTCCATTCTCCTCCTGCATTCTTGGCATCTTCTGGTCTACTGTGAGGCCATTAGACTTGCAGGTTTGCCCAGATGACCCCAACAGTAACCAGCTTTCGAAAGGCTCTCCTCTGCTCAAGACCCAAAGACTAACAGAAAGTTGCAAGGAAACAAAAATGTCTAAAAGGGAGAGAAAGAGAGAAGAAGAGAGATCCTGCTGCCTGTGGATGGGCTCTAGGGTTCTATGGCTCCTGATCTAGCCTAATCCAGGCTACATTCTGGGCTCTTCGCTACTCCTGAGCCCTGAACCCCAAGTTAGAATGAGGTCTTGGTCCCCCATATTCTCCCTGGGACTTCTTGTAAGCCCTGTCCTTGTGCCCTGCCCGGCTTCCTCGGGTCTGAGCCTTCAGGACAGGCTGGACCAAGCTTGAGTTTCCTCAGTCCCCTCAGATCTGGTGCTTGGCCACTGTGGCTAGCCTTCTGTGTGCGTTTGCTCCACTTGGCTGCTCTCCGTGGCTGGCCTCGGTAAGTCCCTCCTCCCCATGCAAGTTACCCTTGGAACTCATGGTCCGGGCCCACCAGGTCATGGCCACCGCCACAACCTGTTAGTGATTACATCATGCCAAATTCACTCCCCAAGTAACTGAGTCCATACTCCCCATCTTCCCCTCACATGCGCTAACTCTTCCCAGTGGGTCTGGCTCCATTCTCTTCCATCCTTTACCTCTTTTCTTTTCCTCATGAATTCCCCCTTCTCCCCACTTCAGGAGCTAGACTCTAAAATACACATTCAACTCCATCATTCCCCATGTGCTAACCTTTCGTATGTTCCCAGTACAAAGACCAAAGGCCTGTACCACCTGGATCTAAACTTCTCATATCTTCCCAGAAACACTACCCTCCTGCTACCTCAAAGTACCCCCTTGGTGTTTCAGACACATGGGATTCAGCCCTGAACCCCAAACATGGCGGGCATTTGGCACCTCTTGTCTCACTGAATGCCATCCCACCCTTCGATTAATCCAAACTCCTTCCAGTCCCTAAGGTACACTTCAGATAGCACATCGCATTTCAGTCTTGGTTGGTTCCCCGCCCTGCACCCAGCCTCCATCAGAACTCGTCCCTCGCTGCCCAGGGATCCCCATGCCTTTGGAAAAGGCTTGTTTCATTGCCCTCCCAAATTGGTACTGCTGTTCTTACAGGGCTTGTCTGACTCCCCAGAGACTGAGGCTTTCTACCTGTGCATCCCCCACAATGCCAGCCCCACATGGGCTCTGTGCATGTGCATAGATTTGACCTCTGAGCCAGAAGAGCAAAGCACAAGCCCACAACTGGCCTCTGCACCTTATGATATGCCCTGAGCTCTGGTATCACAAGAACCCTCCATGGGCTCGGAACCAGAAGTAGCAGATGCAGACTGCGGCAGGGCCATGGGAAAGACATGCAAAGCCTTTGAGGAAACCTGCTTAGAGGGGAGCCAAGGATGCTATTAAGCCCCAAGACAGGGAAAGAAAGAATAAGAAAGAAGCTGCTTTGCTTTGTGCATGTGCCCTCTCCTTTGAAAGCTTTTCCCTGCCAGCAGCCAGCCGAGCAAGTGGCAGTCTTTGCTGCTGAGTCGGTGCTGGAAGGCTCAGAGTTTTTCTCCGACTCCTCCCTCTCTCCAATGCCCCAGCCCTCTTGTATTTGTTGCAATTTGGCTGCCAAGCCTTTTTCAAATACACATCATTAATTCCGCTATGCAGCACAAGTAGGATCAGGCATTTGAAAAAAGAAAAGGAATATGGAATTCAGGAGCTGGGGCAGCCACATGCAAAGACCATCGGGGATCTCAAACCAAAGAGAGCCTTTATTTTTGTGTGTTTTGTTTTGTTTTTCAACAGACATAAGGTCACTGCAAGCAGCAGCCATTAGACTAATTAGACCCTCAGAATAAGAGGGGAGAGAGCACTCCAGCAGGAGAGAGGGAGGGGAGGGGGCTAAGACAGTAATTGAAGCCAAATAATGAATATTCAATTCTTGTAAGTAATGTTTAATTAAGTTATTCTACGATTGAGGCTTTTTGCAAATATTACCATGGGATTCAAAGTAGTACATTAAGTGCCTGGAAAATCACTAAGCAGAGAACACAGGCTGCCTTCTTCTCCTCCAGCCTGTGCCTCCCTTTATCTGCATCACTTCCATGGGCTGATGACCGAAGGAAGTGACTGAAATACATGTGCCACCCCTCCCCCACAGCTTCCCAGCACACCTCAGGGCACTGGAGCTTATGACCATGTTACAGAGAAAATTCTATTTGTCAAAAGACACCATCAAAAGTGAAAAAGATAAGCCAAAACTTGAAAGATAATCTTTGCAAGCCATATAATCAACTGATAGTCTTCAGAATATATTAAGGCCTTACAGAAAGAGACAACGGCCCAATAGGAAAAAAGGAAACAGATATGACACACAATTCACAGAAGAAGACCCAGTCTAAAATATATGAAAAAAATAACAACAAAAAAGATCAAATTCACTAGACCTCAGAAAAATGTGCAGTCTTAAATGTAGCCATGTCATGCCCATCAGGTTAACAGCAATAACAAAAAAATTAACATCTGACTCTACTGTCCCTGAGGACACAAAGAGATGGGGACATACACACAACACACAACAGCATAGCCACACTGGAGAAAAAACTGGCATAGTACCCCAAAATCCAGGAAATGGACTACAAAGTATCTACAGGAGATTCCTAGAAATGTGTACAAAAATATTCAATAGAGCAAAAATGGGAAGCGAAAATAATGTTCATCAACAAGAGAATGAACATATAAATTGAGGTATATTCAATGAAAAACTGTTCAGGAGTAAAAACAAATTAATATGTGATGAATAAATCTCTGAAACATAATTCGAAGTAAAAGAAACCTGAAGCAAAATTTTTAAAAGTAGAAGAATACAAATGTTATGGTATAATTTATATAAAACTCTAAAACTGATAGAGCCCAGTATTTAGAGACACATATGTGTGTATTAAAAATGAAATGCATGAGAATGACAAACACCAAAGTCAAAGCAGACATTTCCTGGGGCAGAGGGCAGGGAGATGTGTGGGGAATGGCACACAGGGGAACTTTTCATTCCAAGTGTTGAGTACACGGGCATTCGTTATATTAATCTATAAACCTTTTTCATGTCTTCTGTATTTCATAATATATATTTTAAAATTGGTAACAATCATATTTTTAAGCAGATGAAAACATGTCTCAATAAGATCCTAAGCTTCTCGGGGCGCCTGGGTGGCTCAGTGGGTTAATGTCTCTGCCTTCGGCTCAGGTCATGATCCCAGGGTCCTGGGATTGAGCCCCGCATCAGGCTCTCTGCTCAGCCAGGAGCCTGCTTCCTCCTCTCTCTGCCTGCCTCTCTGCCTACTTGTGATCTCTCTCATCAAATAAATAAATAAAATCTTAAAAAAAAAAAAAAATCCTAAGCTTCTCAAAGGAGGGACTTGAAGCAATCACCAGGTATGACTATGAGCCAAAATGCAAGGCACATTTGGCACACGGACCAGATGAGGGGCTTTAGGAGCCAAGAAGGTCTTGCTGAAACCTCTACCCAGAGAGGACCTGAATTTCACGTGGGCCAGGGTATTGGGCCACATCCAGTCTTGGCACTGTTACAAAGCCAGACCAGGAGAGTTGGATGCTGGCCCATGCATCAGTCCTAATGAACAAAAGGACCCCAGGGTGAGCAACATAACCCATAGGCAGAGAAGGATAAATTGGGTATTTCTTGCCAGTTGAACTGAGGTTAAATTTTAACTCTTCTTGCCATTTTATATTTAATAGATTATCCAAATTCAGCTGCCCCAGAGTAGCTACGTGTTTTCTGAGGGTCCACAGAGGGCTCGTTTTCTTGTTAGAGCTTAAGAATACCTAGTAAACATTAGTCATAGAGACTCTTCTCTTTGGGCAAAAGAGGTGCTGCAGACACAAATGCTGTCAATAGAAATATCTAAACTTCTTTTAGTTGAACCTGGAGAAGTTTAGTTTTAGTTGAACCTGGAGAAGTCTTTAGTTGAGGAATCACACTAAGTTAATTGCAAAAGACAGTCATGATGAACACATCTTTAACTGGACTCTAAACGGTCATAGAGTAGTATTCTTTTACTGAAGGATAACTGACATGCAGTATTACATTAGTTTCAGATGCACAACATAGTGATTCAACATTAATATACATTGTGAAGTGATCATCACTATAATTCCAGTTAACATCTAGTTGTCATCAACTTGTAGAGTTGTGGCCATACAAGTTGTTACATTATTATTAACTATGTTCCCTGTGCCATACATTGTATCTCCAGGTCTTACTTATTTTATAACTGGAAGTGTCTACCTTTTAATCCCCTTCTCATATTTCACCCATTCCCACCCCCCAACCCACCAGATTGTTCTCTATATAAGTCTGTTTCTGTTTGTTTTGGTGTTTATTTGGTTGGTTGGTTGGTTTCTTAGATTCCACACACAAGTGAAATCATACAGCATTTGTCTTTCTTTGTCTGACTTTTTTCACTTCGCATAATACCCTCTAGGTCCATCCATGTTCTCACAAATGGCAAGATCTCATTCTTTCTTAAGGCTGAGTAATATTCCCTTGTGTACATATCACATCTTCTTCACCCATTCATCTATCAGCGGACATTGAGGTTGCTTCCATTATCTTGGCTATTGTAGATAATGTTGCAATGAACATAAGGGTACATATATCTTTTCAAATTAGTGTCTTCATTTTCTCCAAATAAATGCCCAAAAGTGGAATTGCTGAATCATATGGTAGTTCTCTTTTTAATTTTTTTCAGGAAACTCTATACAATTTTCCACAGTGGCTGCACAATTTTGCATTCCCACCCACAGTGCACAAGGGTTCCCTTTTCTCCACATCCTTGTCTTCGCTTGTTATAGCTTTCCTGACAAATGTGAGGTGGTAATTTCACTGTGGTTTTGATTTGCATCTCCCTGATGACCAGTGACGGTGACCCTCTTTTCATGTGTATGCTGGCCATCTGTATATCTTCTTTGGAGAAATGTCTATTCAGGTCTCCTGCCCATTTGTTAATTCGATTGTTTCGGGGGTTTTTTGATTGTGCAAGTTCTTTATATATTTTGGATATTAACCCTTTATTGTTTATTTCATGTGCAAATATCTTCTCCCATTGAGTAGATCGCCTTTTCATTTTTGCTGAGGATTTACCTTGCTGTAATTTATTCAAAATCCCCAATGATAGGCCCTCCCTTTGAAAGAACTTTGCATATATACTCTTATTCACCGGTGCTTTTATTTCTAGGGGATAGATTCCTAGATGTGGGGCTGCTGGGTAAAAAGGAATATGCATTTTTTAAATTTCACTAGCTATTGCCAGGTTGTTTTCCAAAAAGACTGAAACAGTTTACATTTCCTCCATCAGTATATGTAAATACCCTCTGCCTTGCATCCCCTCCAATAGTAGATACTCTCGGTCTTCTTAATGATCTCGCCAGTCTTTAGGTGTAAAGTGATAACTCAAAATACTACCTTAATTTGCATTTTCCTGGGTTCTAGTAAGTTTGAGCACTTCTCTTCTTTTAAGATTTATTTATCTATTTTAAAGAAAGAGAGATAGTGGGGAGGGGGGAGGGGAATGGCAGAGGGAGAGAGAAAATCTCAAGTAGACTCCCCACTGAGTATAGAGCCCGACGTAGGGCTTGATCTCATGAACCTGAGATCATGACCTGAGCTGAAATCCAAAGTGGGATGCCTAACCAACTGAGCCACCCAAGCAGCCCAAGTTTGAACATTTCTTAACATGGTTACTAACCATTAAGATTTGTTCTTCTGCAAGCTACCTATTCATATCCGTTGTCTGTTTTTCTGTTTGACTTTTTGTTGATTTTTTAAAAAGATTTTATTTATTTATTTGAGACAGAGAGAGCCAGCATGAGCTGGGAGTGGGAGGCCAGGGAGGGACGGAGGGAGAGAGAGAAGCAGACTCCCCACTGAGTAAGGAGCCTATCACAGGGCTTGATCCCAGGACCCTGAGATCATGACCTGAGCTGAAGGCAGATGCTTAACTGATTGAGAGACCCATGTGCCCCTTTTTGTTGATTTTTGAAAGCTCTTTGTATATTATGGCTGTGAATCCTTTATTTGTGTAAATATCCTTCCAGACCTATCATTTGATTCCATTCCCTTTTAAAGCTTTTATTTATTTATTTGACAGGGAGGGAGAGAGAGGGAGAGAGAGCACCCTGGAGTGCATAAACAGGTAGAACTGCAGAGAGAGAGGGGGAAGCAGGCTCCCCACTGAGCAGAGAGCTGACATGGGGCTTGATCCCAGGACCCTGAGATCCTGACCTGAGCTGAAAGCAGACACTTCATTGACTGAGCCACCCAGGCACCCCTGTTGATTCCATTCTTAATTTTTACAGTCAAACTGCAACGCTCTGTTTGACCTAGAGGATAGGCTAAGAATCAGAGATTTGGAGGGTATAAGACAACGGAGGAGCTCCATGTTGCAGGTGGGAATGGTGGATTAGTCTGCTCAGGCTGCCACAACAAAGTACCACAGATACAGAAATGTATCTTCTCACCACTCTGGAGCTTGGAAATCCAAGATCAAGGTGACAGAAGGGTTGGTTTCTGGTGAAGCCTCTTCCTGGCTTGCAGACAGCCACCGTCCCTCCTTGTTCTCACATGACCATTCCTCAGGGCAGGTGTAGAGAACCCGAAAGAGCTCTGCAATCTCTTCCTCTTTCCATAAGGACACTAATCCTATCAGGTCAGGCCTCCACCCTTATGACCTCATTTAACCTTAATTACCTCCTTATCTTCAAATACAGTTTCACTGGGGATTAAGGCTTGAACGTTTGAAGTTTGGGGGACACGATTTAATTCCTATCAGATGGGATCTTCAGAAGTGGATAAATGTAGAGAGGAAATGAAGGATAGTATGTACAAGCCTCATTCATCCTCACAGCAATTCCCATACTCCAGCACAACAAGCAGCTGAAGGATTCCTCCCAGCGCCCCGGCGCCCCTGCAGAGAATGGCACAGAAATAGCAGAGGAGCCCCCAGTGCCTAGAGGAACTACAGGCAGGAAGCAGGGATGTCTGCTCAGATGCCTGCCTTCCAGTGGCCCAGCGTCAGGTCAGGGCAATAGATGTGCTTGTGTGGACACCTGTAAGCATAGATGTCTTCAAGGAGGTTGGCGGGTAAGGCTTGGCTCTCTGTAAATTCTGCAGAACTCAGAGAGAGGGAGGGAGCCACTGACTGGCTGGAGGTTAGCTTCTTCATCCCCACAGAAAGGAGGCCTGCCTTATTCAGTCAGGCCGTAACCAAGGAAAATGTAGCAGAATACAATGCACCACTGCTTAAGACAAAGCCAGGGAGTGGGGCAGGGCTGGCTCTGGATAAAGGGCATTTGCTCCCCAGGAGTGCTGGCATTTTCCGCCACCTCTCTACATTGACTCTGCAACTCCACCCCGCCCAGAGCCACCCACCTTGAGGCAACATGGCCTAATCCCCTCTGGAAATGTTCAGGACTGGAAATGAGAGCCTCTGCTCCTTCCACTGAGTCTCCCTTGAAGGAGCACATGGCAAATTGCTCCCAGACTTCCTGAACCTAACCCTCCAATTTCTTGCCCATTAAGACAGTTACTCTAATTTACTTATTTGTGGCTGTCAGGCAAAGTCGGAGAGAGCCTCCCAGTCTAGGGATGCAGTTCTCCGCTCCCCCACAGCAATGCCCAGGGCCTCCCCCGAAGCCCTTTCCCACGGCACATGCCCCAGCACCTGCCCACATTTAAGAGCTTGTGAGGAAGCCTGCAGGGGAAGAGGGCATGCCACATATTTGAGGTTTAACATCTTGATTCTCAGACTTTATAACACAAAGTGTGGGCCATGCCATGAAATGGAGAAACACAAAAAGAGACATGGAGAATGTAACACAGGGTGGAGAAGAACATGGAGATTGGAGGTCTGGAAGCTGCCGCTTGGGCTCCTTCTGCCGCCACTCTACCTCCGTAGACCTGACTTCCCGTTCGCAGCATTAGGAAGGCTGGACTTAAAGCTCTTCCAAATTAGGAATCTTGGGTTTGGGGGGCTTTCCCCTTAGACCCCTTGGTTTCAGATATTCTCCTGTTCTGTTTTTGTTTTTGTTTGCTAGAATTGGCAAACTGAGGCTCTGGTCCTTCAAGAAAGCTGAAGGTGACCGGATCCAATCCACCAGAGTAATTCTTCCCTGACTTCTATTTCCTAGAGTTTCACTTCTGAGTGCTCTAAAACGTTAGTGTTTCTTGGAGGTGAACACCAAATATTACATCTGGAACCCCTCTCTCTTAGAGTCTGCCCTCAATCTGTGAGGTTTATCAGTTCTCTTGGAGAAGCCCTACTGTGCCATTAGCATTTGATATGGATGTCACAATTTGCAAACCTTTTTATCTTTGGGAAAAGCAGAGCAAGGAAAACGGGCCAGATCACTCTGTCCCTGGCTCAGAGTTGCAAACTGATTTTATTTGTGAAAATGGGCTTTAATTTAATCATTGGGATAAGTGATCCAAGCCATGTTCTCAGTGTGAGCTGGTGACAGGCCTGCAGGTCTCCCTCCTCAGACATACACACACAGGAATGTGCAACACTCACATACACTACCCTCCCTCTCCTTCCCAGCAACACACACACACACACACACACACACACACACACACACGCGTGCGCGCATGCACCTACTCACATATGAGAAAAATGCCCTCGGGATAATAGTCATGGGGGAACGCTGGAGTGACAACATTTTTTGTAAGGCCCTGAGAGGGGAAATATGGGGCAGACCTAAGATGTCAGAGAATGGCATCAGGAGATTAAAATGAATTAATGCTGTATTGCTAATAAGGCATTTCCTCACATACTATATCTTTTGCTCTATCCCACCTCAGGGGCCTAAACAGTTGCTTCTTAATGAACTCTCCTCTCCAGTACACCTGCACACCCCTTGCAAACTTACCCTCTTTCTCAGAGAAATCTTTTCTGACAACTCTGTCTAAATTAGGAACCTCTTGTGGAGGCCAAGAAAAACAAGGCTGAGCCCCCCTCAGGACTAGCCAGGTCTAGCCTTGACATAAGTGCAGCCATCTTGGCCCCAGCAGCCATCTTAGGTCTCCATGACCAGTAGATAACCCCTGGTTCCAGAAAGACTAACCTAAGGTTTTGAAAACAAGACGCCATACAAAAACTAATTAGGAATAGAATAGCTTAATGAGGTGATAACTCATGTCAGGAGTAGGATAGCTTGACATTGTAGTAAACCATGTCAGAAATAGGATAGCCCAACACAGTTATAAATCACAAGAACATAGGGCTGGTGGTTGTGGCCCAATCACCTACTGCCACCTCTGCTCTGCCTTTAAAAACTCTGACTGTAATCTGGTTCGGGGTCCAAGTCCCTACTCCGCTGTGTTGAGTATACTTGAGCCCACGTTTAAGCTTGTCCAATAAACCCTCGTGTGATTACATCAGTGTTGGCTCCTTGATGGTCTCTCAGACGTGAAAACTCGGGCACAACACCTCTCCCACCATTATTCTCCATCTTAATATTTTCTGTTTGTTCTTATAGCACTTAATTAATTAAATGTTTGTGTTTTTGTTAATTTAGCTATTTGTTACCTGTCCCTCCCACTGGATTTTAAACTCTTGAAGAGGTAGGAATCCAGACTGATTTATCTTGGGTTACCAGCACCCAACCCAATGCCCAGCATGCAGCGAGCACACAGGAGATATTTGATGATTAATCGACTTGATTTTCATAATTCTACAGAAATAGCCATTTCACAAAGAAGGAAACCAAGGTTCCTAGAGGTTAGGTTATTTGCAGGTTCCCATTAGTTAGGTAAGTGGCAGGACCAGAATTCAAAACTAATTCTGTGTTCTTTTCACAAGATCATGCGGTTTCTGATAGTCATTCCCAGAGCTATGAATTATCCTTTGAACACCACTATAGCTCTCAGGTCTCAGGAAAAGAAAGTTTGATACATGTGCACACACACAGCCTTTTGACCTTACTCTACTCTCCCAGCTTACCAGCTAAGATGTACCAGGTGGTGAATTTGACTCAACTCTACACACCATCCTTCTATGGGTCTGATCTGCAAATGACCAGAGTAGAACAATGAGCATTTCCAGGGCCTTGAGGATGGGAATTCACAAAAGAAAGAGGACAGAATGTTACAATTGGGAGGGACATTTTGTAGGGTAAGAAACTAAGGCTACATTGAACAACAGTGACTTGCCCAAGGTCACTTGCTGTAGACCCAGAGCTATAACCCAGTATCCTGACTCCTGGCTCCCTGCCCCTGCAGCAGGATCAGCCACAGCAAACAACAATAACTTATAGCTGCCTGAAGCATCCTCTAATCACTGGTAATCAATGCTGGTGGCTTTCTTCTTCTGCCTCTTCAGAACAATGTGTATGGGGAAGTCTGCACTAATTTGGGGAGAGCATTTCATATGCAACGCTGGGCTTTTGGTGTTTTTTGCAAACTTCTAAACCTAGTTGTTTTCCTCCAGCTCAGCCTTTCACATTCAGCTAGTAAGCAGCAAGGCAGTGCTCCCAAACATGATCCAGAGCTATGCCCAATCTCCCACTGCTTAATGTTCATTTTCAAATGAAAAAAAATTTTTTAATGGCACATATATACACACATAAACATATACACAGGCTGAATAGATCCTGGCCTAGAGATGCAAAGAAAATCTTTTAATAGACTTAGGTATCCTGAGTTAGATTAAAGGATTAGAAGCAAAAAGAGAAAATTATGTTAAAAAACAAAAAGGCAAGATTATCAGAAAAAGAACTTCAGAGACTTCCTTCTGGAAATGTAAACAAAGGACACTAACAAGGTTAAGGAGTGGCTCAGGAGCTGAAGACAAAGGCCCACACTTTGCCCCCATTTTGCAGAGGAGCTCTAAGTCAGCTTGGAGATCCATGCTAGGAACTGGCATTCCTTGGCTCATGAGGAGTCAAGATTGGGCAACCCTGCTTGCCTTGCCTCACAGAGGCTGGTATGATGCACACTGCTGGGTCCTGGGCTATGTAGGACACCACACACACACACACACACACACACACACACACAAACACACACGTGCTCACATGCTATCCCATGTTGCTTGTCCCTTGCTCACAATGCTCCTTCTCCTGGATAATCTCTTGAGGCTGAGCTCCTGTAGTGTCTTCTCCATGCATCTTCCCTGGCTCGTTCCACATCTTCCTGGCATCATCTCCCCTGTTCTGTGTGCCCACACCACCCTAGCATTGCACCACTACGACCTGTCCATGGGACTGTCTTCCCCACCAGACTACAAGCTCCTGGAGAGCGAAGGCAGTGTTTGCCTGTCCTTCTGTCCCAGCACAGAGCACAGTACCAGGCACTTGGTAGCCCTCAGCAAAGAGCTGTTACATGGTTAAATGGACGGATTCCTGCTTGGGGCAGGAGTGGAGATGGTGGGATCTTTCCACTGGTCTATCATATCACTGGGATAAATTTCATCTCAAATCCTGATAACGTTAACACTCATCACACAACCAGAGGATTTTCACACTCCAAAGATAAAATCCAGTTAAGTAATAGGAGGTAAAACAGGAAAATAGGAAGGAAGATCACTGTATTCATTTCCTAAGGCTGCCTTCACAAAATACCACAAACTGTGGCTTGAATAATAGAAATTTATTTCCTCATAGTTCTGGAGGCCAGAAGTTTATGATCAAGGTGTCAGCAGGGTTGCGTCCTTCTGAGGGCTCTGAGGTAGAATCTATTCCATGTCTCTCCCCCAGCTTCTGGTGATCTGTTGGTGCTCTTCTATGTTCCTTGGATCACAGATTCATCACCCAGATCTCTGCCATCCCATGGTTCTTTTCCTGAGTCTCTGCACATAATCTTCCTTCTGTGTATGCTGTGCTCATTTCCCCTTTTGCAAGGACACGACTCATACTCACTTAAGGTCAACCCTAATGACCTCATCTTAAGTTGATTGCCTTTGTAAAGACACTTTTCCAAAAAAAAAAGTCACATTCTGAGTACCGAGGGTTAGGACTTCAACATACTATTCTAGGGGACACAATAAACCCCTAAGATCCATACTTAAAACTGGGAGAACAAAGGCATACAACCATAGTACACTCTATTTCATGTTCCTCTTCGACAAAATCATGGAAAAATGTCTGATGGGTCAAACTGCAGATTTGCTGAAGTTTACTTATGATGCCCTTTCTTCTACCACTTTCCTTCCCCATCGTGTGGGTTCCTCTACTATCTGTTTGCTGTCACCTGGTTCCTTACCATGTGATCCTTCCCAGAAGACTTGCACGTTAATTTAGACACTTGAAAGTAGAATAGACTTCAAGGTTCAAGGAAGTTTGCTCACTGTAATTGTATTTCAGACACAGTAGTGGAGGAAGGGTGTGTGTGTGTGTGTGTGTGTGTGTGTGTGTGTGTATCAGAGACAGAGACAGAAGCAGAGAGACAGAGAAAGGTAAATGAGGAATACCAGCACAGTAATAGGACAGTCCAGCTGTGTGCCCACCTCCTGCCTCCTGGGGGCATCATGTGGTGGCAGGAAATCCCAAGTGAGAGTGTGCAAATGGACCCAGAGGAACAGATGATGCAGTAAAGCTAGATGCAGTGCCTGGGTTGCAAGGACTGCCATTTGAAAGGTGTTCAAAGTGCACAGCTGCACACCAGGTGGGTGGATGGAAACCCCTGGTCCTATTGAACCCTCAGCTTGGGGCCTTGCTGGAAGCGAGAGAACTCGTCTGGGGCCTGGATGTGGACCCTGGTCCAGCGCTTCCCCTGACCTGCTAGGTGAGAGTGGACCTGTCTATTCTCTTCTCTGTAGACTTAGCTTCCCCATCAGTATAGCAAAAGTGAGGGTGATGTGGGGTTGGAATTAGAAGGCTCATCTCCAGCCTCTTCCCATGGTGCATCTTGTGAGCTCCTCCAACAACTCCACCTTGCCAAGAAAAACCATCAGCACAACAGCAAACAAGAAGAGAGGGCACAGAGCACCAGCCAAGCCTTCATCTGCTTGCGCACTCTAAACAGAAATCACTTACCCTAAACGGCAATCATCCCCGATGGCCTCCTTTCCAAACGCTGTGTATGACAATGAGTGATTTGTAACAACATCCAATCAGGCGCACCTAACCTTCATGTAATTGCCTGTCCTTTTCAGCGTTCTTAAAAGCTTTCCAGTGGAAAAGAACAGAAGCTCCTTGTCAGAAGGAGGCTATTATACAGAGGAGAGAGACTCCCCCCATTCTTTTCCTCCCTTCCAGCCCAGTCTGCGTCCCCAGTCCCCACACTGGGCATCTGCCTGACGTCACCATGGAGACAGCACCCACCGGCTGGCTTAAGTCACCCAACTGTTCCCCAGCCCCACCGCCTCCCTTCCTGATGCCCAGAGCTCTGGGGCAAGGTAGCTCATGCACCACAGTCCCAGCAGATTCCTTTGTTTCCTTCCAGGTTGAAGGAGGTGACCCCAGCAGCATTTTTAGTTCACATTGAACATCACTATGAAAACAGCAGGACTAAAAACCAAAATGGTCCAGCGGCATGCTATGATGTCATGCAAGCCAAGGCTGGAGGTCCTAGGGGCTTCAAAGAGGGATTTAAGTTCTCCAGCAGAGAAAGTCGTAGGGAGACCTTGCACAACACTCAGTGACTACAATATGTTTGTTCTGAAAATACTAGACTGATTTCTCACTCTCCCACACGTACCATGCTCACCCTAAATCCCTTGATTTTTTTCCCCAGAATTTATGTGCTCATTCAACAGATGTGTGTTGAGTGCCACCTAACTGGGGAGAGCTGGGTTAGGCACCTCACCATCAAGACCAGACCAACATGTTAGAAAGCCATACTATATTTTTCCCTCACTGATTTACAGTCTTCGATAAGGAGAGAGATGTGGACACCACATGGTGTGAGCTCAGAGCAGGCATGGCCTCACCTGCTGATGGACTGGGCTTCCAAGAGATTGGGAACAGCTTCCTTTAGGGCCAGCAAAAACTGTCCTCTGCTCTGTGTCAGTGGTATAAGAAGGTACAGAAGGAATTTCACCCAATTTCCTTTAAAACAAGGCTCCTTGTCCTATCTTCCTTTTTTTTTTGTCATCTGCCAAGATGGATCCATTCCAGACAACACTGAGCATGCACTTGTGCACACACAAAGACACGCATACACGCACATACATGCACATGCAACACAGAGACACACATGCAAATGTCATATTCCCACACATGAACACAGAAGGAGGGAGCATTTCTCAGGCCTTTCTAAAATCGGGCATTTGTACTAACTTGCCCATGCATTCATTAATCTTCTACCAGTTCCATGTTCTCAAAACATGAGAGAAACCAACATCACTGAGCACTCTCTCCAGCCCTGATGTGGGCATGCACATGCGTGCACGCACACACACACACACACACACAGATACATGTGCACATGCAGCACATACACATGTACACGTGATAAAATACTGAAAAAAAAAACTTGCAGGAAAGAGAAGACAAACTGTCTAAAATAGGAAGTGAGAGGTGACTGAAAGAAAACTGGGCATGTGAAGACAGACCGACAGAGCAGTATATACAAACACTACAAGAGAGGGAGAGGTAGCAACCGGAGGAGTAAATGCTACTTCTCCACCAGACCCAGTGAGCTCCCACACACCTCCATTCAGGTGACGGGAAGTGTTCTGCCCATTTCTGAGAATGGCCAAAGTGATAGGAATCTCTCCCCTGAATCTTAGTAAAACACAATCTATTTTTATCACTAGACAAGACTCCCCCCTCCCCTTCCCACAAGGGTAGTTTCCAATCCCACATCCCCCACATCAGGCCCTGTTCCACCCGTGCTGGAGGTCAGCTAGCCCTGGGCCTCCTACCCAGCCCAGGAGGGAGAGATGGTCTCACCACATCCTTCCTCCCACCCCTGCCTGCCCACTGTGCCTGTGGCCTCCCAGCACCTTCAGCCTGTGTTTGGTGGAGGAGCTGCTTTCTCAGCAACCTGGCCCCAGATATTTCTTCAAGGTCCACCCTATTCAAGCTTCTTTCCCCAATCACCTGTGGGCCCACCCAGCCCATCCAGCTCACAACCCCCACCTGGGCACTATCCATTAGGCACTGAGAACATTGTCCAGCTCACGCCCTGCAAGGTACCTGCCTCCTCTCACCAGTTAGACCTCGTGGGCAGGGCCCCACGTTCAGCTTCTGTGCGCCCTACCCCCAGCACATATGCAGTGTTTGGTCCAAGTTTGAGAAACATCTAAGAATTAATGGACAGATGAAGGGTACGGGTATTTCCTAGAAAGGCTGCCTTTTAACCATAGCCCTTAGGACTCATGAGGGAACTACTCCTCTCTCATATGAAAAGTACAATTTCCATCCACTTCCTTTCTGAGCGGTCCTCCACCTGCTGCCTGCCTCATGCACATGGCACCATCTCTACAGCCAAGGTCCAAGAAAACAGCTCCCCAGAGAGGGTTACAGAGGTGCTGCAGCAGGCCCAGTGTGAGCTACGTGGCAAAGCTGTCAAAGTCCTTTGATATTTTCCTACTGTCATCCCTTTCACCCATTCTCAATATCTTTAAGTACCTGCTATAGGTAGCCCACACTCCCATTCTACTAGAACCTTCATTCTGTCTTGGCAGGAAATGAGCTGATAAACTCACACCCGTGCCTACACCTTCCTGACCACTCCCAAATCCTGCTTGGAGTTCCTTAAAGGTAGAAGTCAGTGTTTTTTCATTTCTGTGTCCCTAGAACACATGGTTAAAGAAAAGAAGGAAGGAAGGAAAGAAGGAAAGAAGAAAGGGAAACACCAAATGTTGGCTGAGCTCCAAGTGGAAGTCCACCTGTCTGTGTGACACAGGACAGAGATTGCTCACTGAACAACAGTATTGGAACTTTCCAGCTAATCTCTATGTTCCAGTTTCCTCATCTTGAGTAACAGGCATAGTAACCGTACCTCCCTTGAAGGGCTGTAGTAAAGTTTGAACAACTTAATGCAAATGGAACTCTGAGAGGGATGCCTGTCACAGAACAAGCAATCACCTAACCTGTCACAGAACAAGTAATCACCATTGTCTTCATCATTCTTGTCATCACAGCGATAGGCCAGCAGGCCACACTGGCCCACACAGGGTTGCAAGGCACAGCCGCCCCTTGCGGAGTAGATGCTTCCTACAGGTCAGTCTGGGAAGGGCAGGCATACATCCTCATTGTTTGTTAAATTGTCTCCTATTGTGTGTACTTGGTTGTGTGATTTATGGGGGATGGCCCCTAAATACCTCCCATCTTAATGACTTAGCCCGGAACCGTTCACAAACAATGAACCACAGTAATGCCTCATGTGTGCCTCTTTGTCAGAAATCAAAGTATTCTGGGTGAGCAAAGTTTCCAGATAACTTAAGCTTACACTTTTAGGCAGAAACTCATATCATTTTGACTATTTTGGGTGAAAGTCATTTTCCATATATGATGACTCCATTATATCACTGTGAACTGAATTATTGGCAGCATCTCTGGTGTAATGGAAATGGCACTGGACCCAAAGCCCAAAGGCTTACAGTTGGGTCCCTTCTACCATTAATACTTATGCAGCCCTAACCTCTCATCTACAAAACTACAGTGAGTCCCTCTAACTCATTCAGTCACTGAGAGAAAGGGTGAAGGTCAATGAAAGTGCTTTGGAAACTCTTAAGTGCTATGTAAGTGTTGAGTACCACCCTAGGAATAATTTGCCCCAGCATTAAACAGCCCCACCTTCCCACGCGGAGCTGTGGTATCTTTCAACTCTTCCATTGCTGTTAGCTTTTCCAGTTGGGTGTCTCCAGCTCCTTCCAACTCTGCTAGACAGGAACCATCATGCTTTTCCTGCAAAAGCAGAGAAATCATGTATCCTGGAGCCTGACTGCATTTAGGGAAGCATCAGGTCCAATTCTTTATTTAAGATGAGGAATCTGAGCTCTAAGAAGAAAAGATGACTTATCTGAGTTCAAACAGGAACTTAGCCATGGAGCTGGAACTAGAATTTTGCTCTTTTGATTTTCAGCCCAAGAAATTCTTCCCCTCTGTTCTGAAAGAGGCTGCCCTCCAGGCTGTGAGGTAAAGGGACAGATGATGTGCTTTTCGTTGCTTTCATGTTTGCATCCATGTTTGCAGTCAAAATCTATGTGACTGTGACTGTGTAAGACCAGGGGTAATGAAACCAGAAACTTCTCAGGCAGCTAAAAGGGAGCCAAGTAAACTCTTAGTGAGAGGGTGAACTTCAATAGCTTAGGAATCCCTACCAAGAGTAGACTTTGAAGTTCTGCATCCATCTCTTGTTTCCATCATGGTCACTTGTGAAGGCCCCTGCCGAGTCCCTCATTTTATTAATGCCCAAGCTTGAGTCATTTTAAGAGGACAGAACCATGCCCTTATAGTTGCCCTGTTAACATTAGGAGGGGAAGTCCTCGACTAGTAGCAGCAAAGGGAAGAACTCTAATGCTCCAGAAGCTGAGGGTCACTCCAGCAAAGGAAGGGGGAGAGGGGAGTTGGGGTGCTCAGATTCAAGAGAAGGGATGCCCCAGGGTGATCCAAGGACCAGGTGCGCCAGAGCCCTGCCCCTATTTGTACTTGCAGACAGGCTCAGAGTCACAGCACATGCCTCTGTACCCTGCGTTCTACGTAGCCAGCTTCCCATCCTGAAGGAAAAGGCAGTGGACTGGACTAGCCCACCATAATGACTCAATCAGTCTGCCCAATGGGCCAAAGACAGGCCCAACCCCAAGGGATGGCACGTAAGGACATAACTCCAGTGACCAACTAATCTCATTTGCTCAAGAGCTTCCCAGTTTTAATATTGAAAGCTGTATACCCTGAGAAACCCCTCAGCCTCTAATCTGAGCTTCACTCTTCTTATCTGTTAAATGGGCTTAACGCCCTATGCTGTTTCCTTGTAGGACTGCTAAACTAAACAGGTAAGAGAATATATTTGATCATAAATCCCCTATTTTCTATTTATATGGCACAGAAGAAAAGAGACCCAAGGAAGAAAGCACAGACAGAGAAAAGAAGAGGAAAAGAAGAACTAAGAAGAGCAGGAAAAAGGAGGAAGATACAGGTAGAGAAGAAACAGAAAGTAATGAGTGGGAAGGGCCCATCCAGTGAGAGTGGAGGCTTAAGTGATAGATGGCACCTTCAAGGACCAACTGCCTCTCCCTTCCATCTCTTCAAATCCTGTGCATCCCTCAGAACCCCATTGGAGCTTGCCTCCTCCTCCAAGAAACTCTCCCTGACCACCAGGACCTAAAGAGATTGCTTTCTCTCCTTCAGACTCATGGACAATGCAGAGTCTGACATGTTAGCAGCCCTGACATCTCTGTTTTTTCCTTGACTTTATTTGTTTTGCATAGAAAGGTTGCATCTCCTCTTCTAACTCCTGCACTACTCATTATTCCTGTAAATCCCCATAATACTCTTATATGTAGGAGCTTATAAATATTTGTAATTGTCTGAGTGATTAAATAGGGGAAAAAGTAAATGGGTCTTATCCAGGAAGGAACTCCAAATGACTTTAAGGTCTTCCAGAGCCTGCTTGCAAGTGGGTATCCTGGACCTTCCAGACCTTGTAGGGTAGTCTGTCTCTTATCTGAAGTTTTCTCCTGCCTCTTCTGATGGGGCCAAGGTCACTACTCAGAGGAAGTTTCCACAATGGAAAAAAGGGGAAATTATCTCATTCTAATGGGAAGAAAGCCATTACCAAACCACTCCACTAAGAAAGAAGATTTCAGCAGCACCTAAATCCTGATAAGCATCTCCTTGCTTTCCCAGACTTTTTCCACTTTTCCACACAACACTTAATTTGGAAAGTGACTAGGCCTTCAAGTGAGTTTAATAATCTCCCTGGGACATTGTAGGGAGATAAAGCAGTTGGTGAACAGAGCTCACCACTGCCTCCAGTCTGTGCCCGCCACAGGCTGTATGTCTAGTTCACTCGCAGAGGACTGGGAGCTCGGAGCCACTCAAATGCAAAAGCAGCTCTGGGTCCCTGGCCTGGGCCAGTGCAGGTCAGAGCAGGAGGCTGCATCCTCGTGAGAGTGCCAACTTCTGCACACAGCCAGGAAATCACATTTGGCCCTTCGCTACCCCTGTGTTGGCACCTTCAGGTTCTGACATGCTTCCAAGAAACTGAAATTCACCCTTGTATTTTACTTTTAACATTTAGGGTGGACGCTTTTCTAAATCGGGTGACAAGCTCCTACTCTCTCAACCAGAAGATAGACCACACAAATTAATTTTTTTGTTGTTATTCATGTGCATCATTACAATAGAAGCCCCATAAAAGTGGGAACTTTTGTCTCTCTGCTTCCTGCTGCATTTCCAGTGCCTAGAACCATGCCTGGATATAAGAAAGATGCTCAGAAGACATGAGCAAAGCCCCTTCCTGAGCAGGGCTCTAGGGATGAGGAGACAGATGGAGGGATTCCTCCCCTTCCAGGCAGAGCTCACAGTCCAGCCAGCGATGCCTATACTGCCTGGACTGTCAGGAGGTGGGGGAGTTCCAGCAGGTGATGAGGTGTGAGCCGTGCTAACTTCACAACACAGCCTGCCCCACACTAACAAGCTTTCTGAGCCCAACATCAACGGTTTAAAATCTACCTTCCCTTTTTCTCTGCCAGGCTGTCAGTTGTCACTTAAAGTTGCATGGAATCGTAAACAGGACAGGAAGCTAGAGATCATTCTCGTGAACAGCTGTCTTGTCTGGCAAGACAGCACTTCTCAATCACAATGCCGAGCCTTGCCCACCACCCCCCGCTCATTCCAGCTGGTGGACACTGGCCTGAGAAAACCCGCATAAGCTTGATCCAGCACAAAAGCCACATTTTGCGAGTGAGGAAGCTGAGCACCAGAAATGAAGTGATTCCGAAGGTCAAGCAGCTCAAAGGAATGACAACCAGTGTCAGGTCTTCAGACTCCCAGCCCAGTGCTCGCTGCTCCTGTCAGTTGTGTGTCTGCTTCTTACGTCCCTGTCACAGACTTGTCTCTAATTTCCTATTGGCTAATTCCAGGGATGAGAGTGGGGAAGACAGATAAATCAATTGGTTAAAACTATCCTAAGGTGAAAATATATCTCCATTGCTCTATGTGTTCAACACCATATGTCGTTAGAGAAATGTGAATTCAAACAACGAGGTACCACTATGCACCTATTAGAATGGATAAAATCCAGAACACAGATACCACCAAATGCTGGCAAGGATGCTGATCAACGTGAACTCTCCTTCATCGCTGGTGGGAAAGTAAGGTGGTACAGCTGCCTTGGAAGAAAATTTGGGAGTTTCTTATAAAGCCAACACACTTTTCCCATGTGACCCAGCAGTCACATGGTATTTAACCAAATGAGTTGAAAACTTACGTCCACACAAAAATCGGCACACAAATGCTTATGGCAGCTTTATCCGTGATTGCCAAAACCTGGAAGCCAACATGAGATCTTTCAACAGGTGAATAGATTAAAAAAAAGAAAAAAAATGGCATATCCATACAGTGGTATATTATTCAGCACTAAAAAGAAATGAGCTAGTAAGCCACAAAAAGACATGGAGGAATCTTTAATGCATATTATTAAGTGAAAGAAGCCAATCTGAAAAGGTTGCATATGTATGATTCCAACCATATGACAGTCTGAAAAAGGTAAAACTATAAAGACATAAAAATGTTGGTGGTTGCCAAGAGTTTGGGGGCCAGGGGAGGGAAACAAGGGATGAACGGGTAGAGCACTGGGGATTTTTCCTGCAATTTTTTTCTAATCAACATTAACATGTATGATACTGTAATGGTGGACACATGCCAGGACACATTTGTCCAAACTCTTGTACACCAAGAGCGAAGCCTCATGTAAAAAAAACTAAGGGCTTTAGTGAATAACAATGTTCCAATATTGGCTCATTAATTGAAACAAAGATACCACCCCAATGGGACATACTGATAGGGGCACCTTGGAGGAAGAAAAGGGAATATAGGGGAATTCATTGTACTTTCTGCTCAATTTTTCTTTAAACTTAACACTACTCTAAAAAAAAATAATAATAATAAGGCTTTTCATTAAGAGAAACAGAACAAAACAAGACAAGACAAAACAAAAAACCCTATGTCCAGAGTGAAAACGTGTAGGCACTGTCCTCTCTCTAAAATGCGCGAGCGAGCTTGAGTAACTGGAGAGTGAGGCTGGCTGGCCATGGAGCAGAAGATGGGTGGACCGCTCTCGGCCCACTCCCAGAACCACACAGCTAGTCAGAATCCCAGCTGTCCTTGATCCCCACCCCCTGGCTCTTGTCCTAGCCCACCCTGTTGCTAACCAGAGAAACCGCGCAAGGTGGAGGTCACAGGGGCTCTGTTTTAAGCGTCCTCGCCGCGCCATCAGCGGGCGGAGGGGATTCTGTTCTGTCTCAGCATCTTGTAATCAGCTGACGTTGCCGATGTAAATTCCTGCACTGCCAGGCTCGCCCCCTCCTCTTCTCGCTTTATCCTTAGCGGAAATTTGGTAAATAACCACGAGTTCTTCCCCATCAAAACGCGACCTGGCGGCAAAACCATTCCCAAAGCCCTATAGCCTGGGCGGGTGTGGGGGGGGGGGGGGGGGGATGCTAACAGATCGGCACCCGTCACGTGCAGGCGTGAGCGAAGAAAGGCTCATCATTTCACTACAGCTCTCTTTATTCACCCTGTACTTTTCCACACACTTCATTTCCCATCATGGCTGACTGCCTAAAGCATTCATGTGAAAATAGCAGATTTTTGCTCGTGTAACTCCCCATCTCCTCCCTGTAATGCAGTTTACCGGATTCTCCAAAATGACAAAACACTTTAGCATGTTCCAAGGGGAGAAGCAAAGAGAATAAGAATTAAAATCGCTAGAGACACAGTCCTGGAAAGGGGTCAGGGCCTGTCATTTGCTAGGAACCATGAAGTCAACAAGACTTTCTACATGAGCCCTTGGAGGGGATCTCACTTAATAGATAGGGAAAATGAGGCCCCAAAAGGTGAATCCTTCCAAGGTCTCTATGTGGAGGAGGACGAATGCTGTATGTTCTTTATGCAATTTTTTTCTAATCAAGCACAAAAAGCATGAAGAAGAATTCTGAGCAGGGCCTAAGAATGAGCGGCTGAGTGTAATGGGACCGTAACAATAGACCACTGAGCTATTTTTTCATCAGGGCCTTTGTGAGTTCTTTCTCCCAGGATCCACAGGGTAGAAAGCCCATGGCCCAATGAGATAAGACAGAGTGAGAAGGGACATAGACAGAAAACAGCCTACCTTGAGCAACAACTGCAGATGCCCAACACAGGGGCCTAGAAACTTCACATGGTTGATTCACATTCCCAGAATAATCCCATAAAATCCTCCTGGAAAGAGCTCTAGGATCCCAAAGCAGGACACTCCTGGAGAGATATATAATACAGGAGTTCTCTTCGAAGTTTTTTTTTTTTTTTTTTTTTTTTTTTGTATATCACCTCATTTAATCCTCACAGCATCGCTGCAAAGAGGACAAAGCAGAGATTGCTTATCCCCACCTAACAAAATAAGAAACCAAAGCTCAGAAAAATGGCTAACTCCTGGCCAACCAGCTAAGAGGTGGCTGATCATGGGAGAAGGCCCAGGTTGCATCACTTCCTGTGCTCTTTAGATGACCCCACCACCACACCTGCCCCCACTCAACCCAGGGAAGTTCCCTCAGGAGAAGATCCAGGTCTGTCAGCAGTACTACTGAATCCAAGAGGGAAGCTCATCAAAGCATGCTCCCGTCCCCAGCCTCATGAGTATCTCCTCAGAAGGGCTATCAGATTGCTGCGTTGTGTATAGGCAGTCCCAGAACTTGATGGGCTCTGCCCAAGGAGGCCAGGGTCCTTCTGGATGATTCCATTTGGGCCGCTTTTTGCCTGTTGAGAAAAACAAGACTGCTCATCCTCCTCCTCTCCTCCTTCTCTTTCTTTCTCCTTTCCCCTTCCCAAGATTTGCCTGCACTTCCCTTTCCCTCACAGCCACACAGCCTTTGAACCACCCCCATCAGCACAATATGTTAGTGATTGTGCGGTGAGGGTGACATTTAGACTCACAGTCCTGGAAGAAATCGCATGGATTTGGAAACGCCAGAACACTAAATTTAACCAACCCTGAGGGCCCTGGGGGAGTTGGGGAGGAGGAGTGAGGGCAAGGTTTTATCCTGGGACTGGTCCTGCAAAATGCAGGTGCAGGACCATCCCTGCCTGCCTCTCTGGGCTCTGGGCTCTGCAGGAAGGGGGTAAATGGAACTTCAATCAGCCCACATTCACCTCTCCCTATTGTCAGGTGCTTGCTCTGAAAGCCCCTAATCATTTCTTTTATTGTCTGGCTTAACACAAAGCAGAGCCAAGCAGTGTCAAAGCTGGGCGTCTCTCAGCAGAAAGCCCTGAGGTATGTTGATATATGTGTGTGCAGAGATCTGAATATACACACGCCATCTCCTCTCTCTCTCTCTCTCTCTCTCTCTCTCTGCTATCCACATGCACAGGCACACGCACACCTTCACTGAGAAGGGAGAGGTGCAGGGCAGGACATCCCCACCCAATCCCTCATCCTCTCTGTGGAATGACAATGGTCCCAAAGCCACCCTGACTCTCATCCTCCAACTCCCCAGATGGGCCCTTCAGTGGGGGTGGGGGGTGGGGAACAGTTCCAAGTCCTGCCTGGATAACAGATGTCCCCTTTGCACTTGTGCTCCTGGGGCAGTTTGTGTGGTCTAAGCATTTTAGAATTTGAAATCACTGACCGTTTTCTCACTGCCTCAGTTTCTCATTTTGGCCAATGGATTTGAAGTGCTAGAAAGGAACTTGAGCTCTACCTCCTTCCTCTGTTCAACGATCTATTGGAACTCAGGCAGGCCTCTGAAAATAGAGGTAAGATCTGCCAGTAATATTTGGAAAAGTATATAAATGCTTTATAAAAATTTTCCTTTCATGTGGAAATGCTGAAGCCCCTATAAAATGCCATACCCTGGGCTATTTTGCTGCTTAATACGATATAAAGCAGAGACTAAATGTACCCAAATGAAACAAACTATTGTCTTAACAGCTGGAACCAGAATGCCTCTTAGAGGGAACAGTCTTTGCTTAGGAAAATACTACTTGAGATACATGGTATGAATGGATACATTATTGCACTAACAGCCCCAGCTTCCCCAGGGTGTACCATGGTCATGACTTTCCACAGTGCCTCCCACACGGACTCCGTTCTGGGCCACATGGACAGCTATCGGGATTTTACAAGCAGACCTAGAAAACAATGCTCACACATTTCCTCTCCCTCTTCAGTCCTGGCCCCGCTGTGAAAACATGCCTGGGCTAGCAGGCTGGACCACTCTGAGAGACACGTGGAAGAGAGGTGAACCATCCATCTAGCCATTCCCAAGATGACCCACCAGCTGATGACAGACACGTAAACAAGCCCAGCCGAGATCAGCAGGATGACACACAGACTCATCAGAAACAAGAAATGCTTATTGTTTAAGACATTGACTCTGGGGTGGCGGGGGGGGGGGGGGCTTGTTACACAAGTCAGTTGATACACTTGGCTCAGAAGGTGAGTCGCAGGGCACCTGGTGGTTCAGATCTTCATGTGAGCCTCCTACTAGGTGGGACAAGGTCCAAGAAGTACCCAGGCCTGGGTTCCCACTTACCCTAGATCATCCTTATAGACTGATGCAGTCCATGCACACACGCCCCCACCACTACCACCACCATCACACCTTTAACACACATATGCCTCTGCTGGGCTTCCTGGAAATCTCACAAAGAATTGATCATGAAGCTAATAAGCTCAGAGTTCCTCAGTTCCAGGACCACCTCCAAAGCCTGTTATCTAACTTTATATGCAAAATATTATATATACATATTATATTTTTACAATCATGCAAGATTCAAGCTCCACAAAATTTCTGGAGCTCCTCTTCCAAAATTTCCAATCAAACATCCATCTGCTAACCAAGTTATTCTCACTTTGAGGCACACTCAGGCTCTGTGATACTGTGGGCCTGTGCTCGGGACTGCACCAAGCCCAGCCATCAAGAGATCAAGAGCAAGGCACCCAGACCTCCCACGCCTTGCCCCACACTCCTGCTAACAACGTGGAGTCACCCTCCATTGCTGCCACAAGTAAGACCTTTCCAACATCTCCATCCACAGGTGTGTGGAAGCATTCAGTCCTAGAACATGGTCAGGAAAAAGGTCAGAGGTCCATGGGTCACATTCCCTTTCTTCTCCCTTCCCCATCCTTCTCCTTCCTCTCTCCTCGCTTCCTCTTTACCACGGTATACATTCTCTCTAGATCATCTCACACGTGCACATGGCTTCTGGCACATAGGCCTACTTTACGTATGTCAGAAATCTCAACATATCCAAAACTGAGTCATCCCTTCAGACACAGCTGAACATTCTCCTGCATCTCTGTCCCCGACAATGACACAACTCATCACCTAGGCACCAGGTGGGGAGTTGGAGGAACAACTTTCTTCCTCTGTGCCTCATCCCCGTACTCAACCAATTACACAGTTTTTCCATTTTACATTGTTAGCTTCCAGGATGTCCCCTATCAATCTCCACTGTGACGACCTGTGTCCAGGCCTGTGTCATCAGTCTGCTGGAGTGCTGTCCCTGACTAGACACCCTGACTCCAGTCTCACCCCCTATCCTGCATGCAGAGCCAGGAGGGTGGCTCTAAAATGAAAATGCTGATCTGATCTTCCCATAAGCAAACTCTTCAGTGGTCCTCCACCAACCACCACTTATTTGGCATGAGAGGTCTTCCATGGTTCCTACCACTCACTCCATAGCTTATATCTGCAGCCTTGTCTCCCACCACTGCAATCGCAGCTGCTCAGGCACCCCAGCATCTGTGGCTATCTTAGTGTTTCCTGTATCCTTGATAGTTCTTCCACTTGAAGTGTTCTGTGCCCCACCTGTATTCCCATTCCATTCATCTAGCAAACTCTTACCCATCCTTCAAAACCTAACTCTGCATGGCCCCCTCTATGAGGACTTGTCCGATGCCCACTAGATCACCCCTCCCAGGTGGACCAATCACTCCTTCACTTAAGCTCTAGCTTTATTTTATACCACTGACATTATTGCACCTAGTACTGGAAAACAGTTGTGTAAATCACACATCCCTGAGGGTCTCTTGGTGTTTAAGACTGATGTGAACCCCAGTTTGCAGCCAGTGGAAATACAAAGCCAATTTCAAATGTCTGTGAATCCCTGGGAAGTAGCAGCATGCTCATCGTCACAATGATTATGAGCTTTTACATTTATTGATGAATGGATGGATGGATAAGTAACTGTTCCAACAAAGCACTGATGGGCATTATAGACTACTCTTCAAATGTCTTCAGGCCATCCACAGGAGAACATTCTTATTACATCTTCAGCCCTGGAGTCCTCAGATTAACACCCATTCATTGAACCCTCTTTGGAACTCCTCCCTTGCTCTGTCCTCTCCTGTCCCACCCATGTCACACCTACCACATTCTCACCAGGAAGTGAAAATTCTCACCCCCCCACCTTAATCGTGCAGAACCCTTCCTCACCCTCATGTGGCAGCCAAATTTCACATGCACAGGAGCCCATCAGGATCCATCCCTTCCTTCAACTGTGGTTGTAGCTTTAGAAAAGAAAATATAACTTCCTCACAAACCTCCATCTCCCCAGAGACTGAGCCCTCCTGTGAGCAGAAGAGGCCGTATTCATCTTTCCATCTCCTGTGCTTAGCACGGTGTCTGCCACATAGTATGAACACCATATGTTTGCTGCAGGAACCCATGAACAACCCCACAAATGACCCTGCAGTCTCTCCACCCTCTCCCTCTCTGTGGATGGAGGATGGAAGGTGGGAGAAGGGTGGGTTCGGGATGAGCAGAACTTCACAGCTGAGGAGCACTTTCCTGCCCTCCTCCCTCATGGGCCACGTGTCCTGTCTTGAAGCCTGGCCTCTTTCCCATCAAATGCATCACCTCAGCCACCTTCAGTGGTGGTTCAGCATATTTCTGCGTGAAATAAATGTTATTTTCTGGTGCACCCAGGTTTCATTATTTTTCCTGTCAGAGAGAATCAAAGTGAGAGGGAAGGAGAGGCTGGTGGAAAGTGGCTTCTTGCTTACACCAGGAGGAAAAGGATAACGCTGCCCAAGAAAAGAGAGGGAGGAAGGGAGAGAGACAGAAAACCTCACTTCCTCATTTAATCAAGTTGAAACACAGATTATCTGAGGCGGAAAAACAGCTACCTTGTTCTCGAACCAGCCCCTTGCTGTGTCTGGGGCTGTAAAACCCTTTGCGATTTTATCTTTTCATAAACTTTTATTGAATCTGATGTTCAAGGGGCCACAGAGGATCATCCAATTAAACTCCCCCCACTAATCCTACTCTTAAACCCCAGCCCTAAACTGATGGGAGATTAAAAGCTAATAAAGATGACAAATGAGAGGCGATCTGCAGGTTGATAAGGGAAATGGAGTCGAGTGGGGATTTGCCAGAGAGGAGCCAGACCCATTTTCGGAAAACAGGGGAATGGAGGGGACTTTCCTGGGAGCAAATGCAAAGAATTCAGAAAAGATGCTCCTTGGACACCCATAGCAATGTCCTGCTCAGTGGCACGGTGATCTGGGCCTAAGACAGGCTGCCCAGGGCCAGCTACACAACAGGAAGAGGGTTGACTTGGCATGGACACTCCAGGGCAGCAACACCAACTCTGCTATCCCTAGTCACAGAACACTATGGAACCAGGGGTCCTGCTGACATGCTGTTCCTAAGACAGAAGTTATTGTAACAATGGCCATATGGATGCCCTTTGCTGAGTGCCCAGCACATGCCAGACACTCTCTTATGGATGTAAGTCATGGGTGAGAGGAGTGCTATCCTCTTTCATACGTCAGAAAACTAAGGGCCAAACCAGTCCAACAACTCACATGGGCCCATGGCAAGTGGCAGAGTCAATACTATAACCCTGTGTTTCCGAGAAAATAATCCCCACTTCACAAGGATTTGGTGAGGGCTCTGGGCTCACAGTGGACACCCAAAATTCGGCTTCCTTCTTTCCTTAGACCCACACCTTGCAATGTGAGCATCTCCAAGGGATCTTTACTTCTTCGCCGCACCCCAAAATGCAGTTTTTAACCATAGGGTAAGTGAAAATGATTTTTCAACATCCGTGCCAGATAGTTTCTATCAATTCATTTGATCATTCCACAGGCATCTATGAAAACCTTTCTTTGCCAGACTCTTTCATAAATATGTATCAAACTAATCCTCGCATCAGCCCTGAGAAGTAGGAATTATTTCCTCATTTTAATTAATGAGTACACAGAGGCTTAGAGAATCCAAATGATTCTCCCGGGATCACAAAGCTTACGGTGACAGGGATGGAATTCAGGCCCATGTGTGCCTGATGCCCAAGGCCGTGTTTTTCCTAAGGCTCTGTCCTGCCCTCATTGGCATCCAGTCCACTAACGGGAGCTAGACAGATACAGCAAAACCATGCTGCGTGGTGTGGACCGTAGGAGATACACACACTGTCATCGTAGTTTCTCCAAAGCAGGGCATTTCAAGAATGGATGCAGGACAGGGAAACAGTTTTTTGGAGGCTTTCAGAGATGTCTGGATTATTATGCATGTTGTAGGGAATGGAGCCTGCGGGGGTGGGGGTGAGTGCCCCTATTTGGCTGCATTGTGTGGGTCTCAAGAAGGGAAGATACGATACATGAGGAAGGTGGGTGAAACGAAGGCACCTCGATGGAAGAACTGAGAAAGCAAGTTAAAAGCTGTATATCACACCGTCTTTCTCGGCTTCTCCCAAGGAACTGCATCTCAGGTGACCTAATAAGCAAACCTTAGTAAACAGGACAAATTTCCCCCACTGTTGATAGAAAAGGCAAGTTTTAGGAAGTGGAATAGAACAGGCTGGGGACTAGCGGTCAGCAGACAGAGGTTGAGGTGCTGGTTCAGCCCCTCCCAGCCACGCCCTCAGAGCCAGTGACCTGACACCACTCCCCTTCTTGGACACGACCTTGTGTTCCTATGGAAAATGAGGGGTTGAATGCTGAGTGCTTCTCACGGTCAATGCTGTCAGAGTTCACTCGGGCCTAAAGTGCCAGGGGTCTACAGCCTTCTGAATTCCTCCTGGCTCATGTGCAGTTGAATCTAGGAAGGGAAACATGACCATTTTCTGTGTCACCTTGACTGTATCAGGGGATGCCCAGTTACCTACTTGAACATTATCCCTGGGTGTGTCTGTGACATTGCTGATTCAGAAGAGATTAGCATTTGACTCACTAGACTGAGCAAAGCAGATGGCCCTCCCCAGAGCCAATGGACATCATCTAACTTGTTGAGGGCCTGAACTGAACAAAAAGGTAGAGGAAAGAATTCTCTCTCTCATTATCTTGTTCTCTCCCCCGACCTATTGAGCTGAAACATTGGTCGACTCTTGCTCTCAGCACTCAGACTTTCTGGCTTTTGAACTATATCACCAGCCTTTCTGGGTCTCTAGTCTGCACACAGTATATCATGGAACTTCTCAGCTTCCATAATTGCATGAGCTAGTACCTTAATAACACATCTCTTTATGTGTGTGTGTACATGCATGTGTGGGTATACGTATATACACACATATATGGATGTGGGTGTGGATGGGTATGGGTATGGACATGAATATGGATGTGGGTGTAGAAGTGGATGGACGCTGACCTGGGTGTGGTTGTGGATGGACGTGGACATGGATATGGATGTGAATGGATGTGGATGTGGCTTTGGGTATAGATGTGGATATGGATGTGGATGCGGATGGATGTAGGTGTGGGTGTGGATGGGTGTGGAAGTGGATGTGGATATGGATGTAGGTACGGTTGTGGATGGGTGTGGAAGTGGATGTGGATGGACATGGATGCAGGTGTGGGCGTGGATGTGAATGGACATGGATGCAGGTGTGGGTGTCAGTGTGGATGTGGATAGACATGGGGGTGAATGTGTGTATGGATGCTGATGGGCATGGATGCAGGCATGCTGTAGGTGTGGACATGGGGGTAGATGAGGGTGGGAGTGGAGGTGGAGTGGATGTGGATGTGAATGTGGGCATGGATGTGGATATCCCGTCATTTCTGTGTCTCGGACAACCCTGATGAGTACAGATCCTGGTACCAAGAGTGGTGCCAGAAAACAGAATATAAGGATGGGTCCTCTGCATTGATTCTGGGGTTTCTGGAACTGGCTCTCTCACCCAATTAAGTCTGCTAATGACTTTATTCTCAGCAGTAAAGACAGTACTGATCTTTCAGAGCAGTGGAAACCAGCCTTTTCTGAGGCCTCACGAGACACCCAGCCCTTTTACTCCTTTGATCTCATTCGGTCCTCACAGATGCACTGCGGAGTTTTGATTAATCTTATTTTTACAAACAAAACAGAGCACAACCACACTGAGGCTCAGGGAGTGAGAGGCTCAAGGACACAGGGCTGGCCTAGAGTCTCAGGTGTCGCGGCAACCTTTGTCACTGCATCAGTGGTTCTCCCACCTGGCTGCTCAACAGAAGAGGCATGGTAACCCCCACCAAACAGATCTCTGGCCTGCAGTCTGGGCCTTAGCGTGTTTTAGAAGCCCCTCAGGCAATTCCACATGCAGCCAGGATTGAGAGACAATGTGCAAACCACTGTTGTTTCTCACGTACCCTTAAGTCCGGCCGCCTCAGCCCCCTTCCCCAGCCTCAGCCCCACCCACCACCCGCCACCCCAGCCCAGGCCTCCATTTTACAAGTTAATATTCATTTCATCACATTTAATTAACACAGGGAGACTGGAGCTGTCTCAGCCTCGCACCCAGCTAGCAGGAAGCCTGCACCTCCTTCGGAGTTCAATCACAGTGCTGTCTTGCACAATTAGCTTCCTTCCCCCAGATCTGAAGGGTCTGTGCCCATAAATATCAACCAATTTTATTGATATTTGTAATTAAAACCACCAAACGGGTCACACTCGATTGAACAAGTTTGCAACACACACATCCATAATGGGAACATGAGTGTATTTGTATGTGACATTTGATAGATAATAATCCTAGGCATTTCTCATTTTCAGAACATCCTGTGGGTACCAGCTAATTAAGCCTCGTACGTCTCCTGGGACGGGGGCGTTATTCAGACATACCCCCTTGATTGTCTTTGTTCCTTAAGTTTCAGAGAAACCAAGGGCCAAGAAAGTGGGGGCCAGACCAAAAGCCACAGAGAGAAGACAGCATGGCCACTAGGTCTGACCATGTCAGTTTCTCAAGTTTCTTCTCACAGCTTTTGTCTGCAGCCTTCTGGGACATTTTCTTAAGCCAATGACAATAACGAGGAGCTCCAAGCCTTCCCAGAGGCACCAAGACTCTCTCTCTGGCATTCTTGCTCGTGAACCCATTGACCCTCCCATCCCAAAAATTAGGTAGACAAAGCGTGACTCAACCCTTGGTTCAAATTTTGTGGGGCTGGAGTGATAGTTGCCACAGGTTGTCTTGGATCCCAAATGGGTGGTCTTGGCCACCCATTTGTACATCTAAAATACTCTGTGGGCTGAGGGGGAGATCCAGAGCACGGCCTTGCTTGCCGCTCATCAGGGGAGCAGAAACGCTTGCCATTCATGGCCCCAGCATAGGCTGAGGTTAGCGGATCAGCCTGCTTCTCATTTTCCCTTTGCAATCTCATTGCTCACACATACCCAGGGAGATTTAAGACCTTTCCCCAAATCCCCTAACAGCATTCTCACAAGAAACAATCAGTCTTCAAGTGAGTTACAATGAAGCCATTCCATCCCAAAAGGCAGTCTGTTGAGTGCCTGGGCAAGGAGATCGTTCCTCTTGTGACCTAGAATAAATCCCTTCATTTCCAAACCCCTCAAGGGTGGAAGGGAATTCCAGGGGGAGCAGGAAGAATGTGTGGAGACAGAGAGCATGAAAACAGGAAAACAGACTACCGGGCAATGTTGGAATGAGGACATTTTTACTGTGTTACGATTTAGGCCACACTTGCTTCCAAAAATGATTTCAGACAGTTATAATAATAGGCACATATCCAATAAAGTCATTAAACTAGAAATTAGGAGGACCTATAAATGTCTGCAGAGTGACTTTGAGGTAGTCGTCGTTCCCATTATCCCAAGAGCTCAGGTAGGCACAGTGGGTTTAAGCGAGTACAGGGTGCTTCATTGATCATCAAGACAACTAACTCAATTATTCAGGGGCTAATGATCCAATCTGTGTTTAATCCAGCCCTGTAGCACCAGCCCTTTCTCTCTTCTGCTGCCTAACTATGAAGAATTTCACTGTTCAGCATGTATCTAACCAAACATGAGCATGAAAAGGCATGGAATCAAAGACTTTCCCAGTTGGAAAGGACTTTCTACATCACTTAAGAAGGCTTCTTCCTCAGTCTAGGAGTTTTTTTTAGAACTGCTGTATCAGAAATCTGTGTATCAGTAACTTGGATACTTCTAAAGACAGGGTGCTCACTACCTAATGAGGTTTTGTGTTTTTTTCCTGAGAGTCTATTTTACTGTCACACAATTTGAGTCATTAGAAGTCTCTTTCTTTTTTTTAAATGATTTTATTTATTTATTTGACAGAGACACAGTAAGAGGGGGAACACAAGCAGGGGGAGTGGCAGAGGGAGAGCAGGGAGCCTGGTGTAGGACTCAATCCCACGACCCTGGGATCATGACCTGAGATGAAGGCAGGCACTAACCAACTGAGAAACCCAGATGCCCAAAAGTCTCTTTCTTGTATAAAGACAAAATCTAACCCCTTGAAGCAATCAAGTAGTGATTCCAAGCCTGGTTGGTCTTCAAAATTATCTGGGATGCTTTTGGAAAGCGATCCTGGTGGGATCATAAATTAGTATGGCCCTAGAGAAATATAGCAGCATTATCCACTGAATCTGAACACACACACACCATGGCCCTACAATTCCACTCTCAGGTATATACCCAACGTAAATACTCGTGCACGTGCACTAAGAAAGCCGTACAAAAACACCCACAGCAGCATTATTCACAGGAGCCAAAAACGGCAACAACCAAAACATCCATCCATAGGAGAATGGGTAAAGCTTGGTGCATTCAGAAAATTGAACAGGTCCAGAGCAGAGCTGTCCAAAAGCATGGTCTAAAATGACAGGAATTTTCCATTCCACAGTATCCAAGCTGGTAGCTACTTGTCACAAGTGGCTGTCGGGCACTTGAAATGTGACTAGTACAAAAGAAGAACTGAATTTTGAATTTTATTTCATTTTACTCAGTTTAAATAGCCACATGCCCCTAATGACTACTATACTGGATAACACAGTGTTAGCCAGTTATCCAGTTATCCAAACTGGATAACACAGTGAGATGCAACAGTGGAAAAGAGCAGACTAGCTAAACACAGTAGCATGGATGGATTTCATCCAGCAAGAGACCAAACCCCAACAATACATACTATATGATTACATTAATGAAACATTCAAAGATAGCTAAAATTGATACTAAGTGTCCATGATGAAAAGTTAAACCAGGGTGTTCAGGGGGTGCATGCTTAAGGAGTAAATCTTTGGGCAGGGAGAAAAGGTGGGGCAACAGCGGGTGCTTTTGGAGACTGACCATGTCCTATTTCTTAACAATGTAGTGATGACACAGGCATTCACTTTGTGAAAGATCATCAAGGCATCCTTTTGTTTGGGGCACTTATCTATCTGTGCTTCACATTTTACTATTTAAAAACGATTAAAATATAAATTATCTATGCGGCTTTTCTGTAAATCTAAAATTATCCCCAAATTAAGTGTTATTTTTTAAAAATACAGGTTCAGAGCTCCACTCGGGCTTTGTTGGATCAGCTTCAGGAAATAGAGTGCTGGAAGTCACATTTTTCAAAAATTCCAGGTTATTTCTCTTGCACAGCCTACGGGGGAAACACTGCTCTGTCCTCTGTGTGGAGCTCTTCCCCAAGACTGAATGTCCCCAGAATCGTCTTCCGCTCCTGGAATGCTCTGGTTTGCCCTCCCTCCCTAAACACCCTGGGGTCCTCTGGGGGCTCACTGTAATGGATAATCACCCACCTAACACTACCTGGCGTGAGCATGGTATCATAGTCGCATACTTCCACACAAGTCAGCACCAGCCCAGTGGCTCACCACTTGCGCTGGTAGCTGCAGAAGGATGGAGGGGGAGCCACAAGGATGGATGAGGGTAAGGTGAAAACTAATGGCTGCAGTGCGTGTGAAGAGTCTCACCTGCTGCCTCTGTCCCAGGCCTCAGCTGACCACAGACAATGGTGTATGTCAGATGCAAGCCCTTGGCAGGTCCAGGGAGTGGACTGACACTTGCAACGTGCTCATGTTTCCTGCAGCCTGCTTGACCCTTCCCACCCAGGAATTCAGTCCACCCTGTATTCAGTCAGCTGCCTCCTTCAAGCCCTCCTATGAGATGTGCTATTCCCAGGTCAACCCCAGTAAACCCATGGTCACTGCAGGTTCCTCCGCCTCTCTTTTCCTCTTGGAAACTCAGGTCTCAAGTATCAAGAATGCAAGGTTGACTGGAAAAGACAAGATGTAGGGTTTGCCAGAGAGGGAGACAGTGGGTTTCTACCTTAGTCAGGCAGTTCAGAGATCCCATTCTAGGAAAATGAGCAAAAGCAAGGAGCTATAGACAATAAATAATCACTTATCTCCTGTGACCCTAACATGAGCCCTGAAACACGCAGAAAGCACAACTCCAAGGGCTCCATGAGCAACACAGTCATGTGTCTCCTAGAGTCTTCAGTTGTGCAGTGCCCAACCTATGCAACTATATGTGGCAGCTCTGTAAGCTCGATAGGTTTTGTTATTCCCATTTTTAGAGGAAAAAACTGAGGCCAGGAGAAGCAGTGGGATTCACACTCAAATCTTCTGACTGCAGTCTTGTTCTATTATGGCTACAGCACCAGCTGTCCCAATGGTCTCTGTCAACATAATCAGTCCCTAAAGTCATAAAGATGCCCCACAAATACCCACTGGGCAGTAGGCAAAGACTCACCTGTTTTAGGAACAGAGAGGACCCAGATAATGCAAGGAAGCAAGCCTTCAACCACTAATCTCTTCCATGTCTGGTTTCCAAAAACTAAAGCTGGAGGCCAGTCAAGGTTAGAGCATCAGGAAAAGAAGCTGTGGAAGGCATGGGGAGAGAAAGCCAGACTTCACCTGCATGGAACACATTCAGTGAAGGCAGAGCAGAGCATAATTAAGCCTAATTGTGTAAGCCCTGCCATGCTTTCGAGAGAGAGGGATGCCAAGGTCTCCTGTTCCCTTCCGTTCTGTGCAGCCTGCACATCCCCACCCGAAGGTCACCCTCATTAACGCTGCCAAAAAAAGCCATCCCTCTGCACATCCAGTTGTTCCACTAATAGGACCTTCTACCTATGCCCGGGCTTCTGAGACCCGCGAATGTGCACGTGTCCGCGCTTCTATGTATGTGCATGTCCGTGTGCAGTCTGCGGGAGTGTGTGTGCTTCTGTAACTGGACGTGTTTCATTTTCTTCTGGTATTTTATGTGCTTACACAGTTAAAATTAATGGAATCAGGTTGAGATTCAGATGACATCACACTGGTGACTCATATCTTGACAGATGGATAGATTTTCCCCCTCTGCATTCCTTTCAAGGTAACCTTGATTTGTCACACAGCCGCTGGGGAATGCCAGGATGCAGGATTTTTTTTCAGACATTTGACTTGGCCCTCCATGGCAACCTAGCCTGTGGGGAAAGGATAGAAGGGGGCAAGGAGCAAAGGCCAAGGCTAGTCCTCCCCAGAGGCCGAAGGGTGAACTAATTAGTGGAGTCAGCCCCTGGGCCAGTAACACTGAGCAGCCCATCACTCCTTCAGGGGCTGGGACATCCAAGGGACAATCTGTGCAGATGGCATTGCTCTTGCTCCCTGGAAATAACCTTTCTTCAGCAACATTTCTTTTTTCTTCAGCAACATTTTTATTGAGCACCCTTTCCCATCGGAACGTAAACAGGTATTGAGGGGAAATAAATAGTAAGAGCAGCTGGAAAACATTGCAACAACAGAACAGGGTTGCAATTATGTAATCATTTCCGCTACTAGAATTTCTGTGAGGGAAATTTTCATCGGTAAAATGCAAAGGAGAGAGGAGGATGACTCACAGTCTTTTAAGACTCAACTCACCCCAGATTGTGAGTCCAAAGGTCAGACTGACATGGCTGGATGACCTCTAATTCTCAAAGTCCAAGGGTATCAACAAAGACCTTCTCTTGCTTCTCTTCCTACTAGCATTCTTCCATCTTCACACCAGCTCCTTCCTCTGCCTGTGCTTTGGGGAGATACTCTTTTCTAAAACATTAACTGCAAACACTGGGCAAACTTAAACCAAGCAATCTAGATTATTCCAAGCAAGTTTCTTGCTCATTTTGCTGAGTCTGGCTCAACAAGCATACCCTGAGTATGCATTTACTGGACAAGCAGTCAGCTTTGTCATGCTTTGCAGCTCCACTAGGTCGACAAGACAGACGCTTAGGCTTCTAGAACTGGAGACTTCTTAACAACCATTCTAACCACGGGTGAGGACATGGATAGGTGAGATAGTCATATAGGTAGTGAGTCGGAAAGAAGAATGAGAGCTCTGCGTTCCTGAAACCACCGGCACAGAGTTCTTCCTGCTTACTGCTCTAGATTCTTTAAGCTCTCCATCTACAAAGCAGAAATGATAATACTCAGCATTTACAAAGTGTAAGGAGCCCCTTCTTGCAAATCCAGAAAGATGCCAAACCTTGTTTTACTAGTAGAGCAGGGAAATCATGTGACGATGAGCCCCATGTGAGTATATAAGGTTAAGGACTTGTTTGTATCATATGCAAGACCTCTGACCAAGGCAGGATGTCTCTGGGTGCCTGTCTTTGGAGAGCGGGCTCCATCAGTCCACCCTGCACCTGAGGATGTCCCATCCCTGACACAAGACCTCAACCTCTGCTCTTTCCCTAGAGGTCATCACCGTCAACAAGCCAGGTCTTCCCAGCCTTTGATCACTGCACCACTCCTAACCCCACACCACAGGAGTCTCTGCCTCTCTACTGTTCAGGATTCCCCATCCTAATGCACCCCCACTCCATCATACCTGGATCACGCTCTATCTCTGCACCTAAGCTCATGCCATGTGTCAAAATCCCGCTCTTTTTTAGACCCATTTCAAGCGCCACACCCTCCAGGAAGCCTTCCTTGGTTCCCTGGTTGGAGTTCATATTTCCTTTCTCCTTAAAAAAAAAAAAAAAAAATTTAATTTATTTTTTTTTCATGTTCCAAAATCATTGTTTATGTACCACACCCAGTGCTCCATGCAATACATGCCCTCCTAAACACCCACCACCAGGCTCACCCAATCCCCCCACCCCTTCCCCTCCAAAACTTTCAGTTTGTTTCTCAGAGTCCACAGTCTCTCGTGGTTCGTCTCCCCTCCAATTTACCCAATTCACTTTTCCTTTCCTTCTCCTAATGTTCTCCATGTTATTCCTTATGCTCCACAGTAAGTGAAACCATATGATAATTGACTCTCTCTGCTTGACTTATTTCACTCAGCATAATCTCCTCCAGTCCTGTCCATGTTGATACAAAAGTTGGGTATTCATCCTTTCTGATGGAGGCATAATACTTCATTGTATATATGGACCATATCTTCTTTATCATTTGTCTGTTGAAGGGCATCTTGGCTCTTTCCACAGTTTGGCGACTGTGGCCATTGCTGCTATGAACATTGGGGTACAGATGGTCCTTCTTTTACCTCCATCTGTATCTTTGGGATAAATACCCAGAAGTGTAGGGTCGTAGAGTAGCTCTATTTTTTTTTAATTTATTTTCAGTGTTCCAGAATTCATTGTTTATGCATCACACCCAGTGCTCCATGCAATACGTGCCCTCCATAAAACCTACCACCAAGCTCACCCAATTTCCCACCCCACCTCCCCTCCAAAACCCTCAGATTGTTTTTCAGAGTTCATAGTCTCTCATGGTTCGTCTCCCCCTCCAATTTCCCCCAACTCCCTTCTCCTCTCCATCTCCTCATGTCCTCTGTGTTATTCCTTAGGCTCCACAAACAAGCGAAACCATATGACAATTGACTCTGCTTGACTTATTTCACTCAGCGTAATCTCTTCCAGTCCCATCCATGTTGATACAAAAGTTGGGTATTCATCCTTTCTGATGGAGGCATAATACTCCATAGTATATATGGACCACATCTTCTTTGTCTATTTGTCTGTCGAAGGGCATCTTGGCTCTTTCCACAGTTTGGCGACTGTGGCCATTGCTACTAACAACACTGGGGTACAGATGGCCCTTCTTTTCACTCCATCTGTATCTTTGGGGTAAATACCCAGTAGTGCAATTGCAGGGTCATATGGTAGCTTTATTTTTAATTTTTTGAGGAATCTCCACACTGTTTTTCAAAGTGGCTTCACCAACTTGCATTCCCACCAACAGTAGAAGAGGATTCGCCTTTCTCCACATCCTCTCCAACACTTGCTGTTTCCTATCCTATTGATTTTGGCCATTCTAACTGGTGTGAGGTGGTGTCTCGATGTGGTTTTGATTTGAATCTCCCTGATGGCTAGTGATGATGTACATTTTTTCACATGTCATAATTCCTTTCTCCTTATGTTTTGAACCCCTTGTGCCGCCCAATGTTGTAATAAATGGCTCTCCCATGTGAAACTGAGCCAGTCCAAGAAGGCATTCTTAAAAAGAAACTTGACCTGGCCTAGTATCTAGTATCTAGTATACTAGTATCTAGTATCTAGCATCATAAATTTGAGTGTGATGGTCAGTGGCTTCCCACCAGGTCAGGTTCATATCCAGCAACATACTGATAGTTCTTATGCTTAGGGTTTTATGACAAAGACAAATGGATTGGTCAAAAGTGAAGTCATGCCAACTCTGAGGGGAAACTGTGATCCTGCATGACACTTCCCTATCTAGTGGAACCCAGAAGGCCTTATGGTGGTTCAGAGATGAGCCTCCATTTCCTCCACCCTTAAGAGCTGGGAGTAATCCCAATCAATGGTAGTTGAGGAAGAATTCTGTCCACTCAGATTCTCTTCTGCCCCTACGGGGCTGCCCTCTGAGCCCTCTTTCCTTAGAGCCCTTCATGATGTGACCCATTGAGGTTTGTGCTTGGCCTGAGCACCCCCTTAGTGCTGCTGAGTCTTCCCCACATGGCTCCCTTCCAAGTGTGCATTCCTTAATATTCTCTGCAAAGGGCTGGTTGCCTGCTTTACTTTAGGGAAATGGCTATGGATGGTGTAGCTCTCTACCCATCTAGTAAGAAATCTCTGTCTGCATTTCTCTTTGGGAGCAACATAGTGAGAGCCGTTTACCCTGGTTTGGAAGGGATTCATTCCTTGGAGTCCAACCTAGCATGGATCCCCTACTGCGCTGTGTACTAACCCTTCCCATACTACATATTACACACCTCTCCAGAAACAAGAGTGAGTCAGCATCACTGTGTGTCACCCCAGGGCAAATGTGAAGTTCATTATAACAGCCTGAGCATGTTCTGTTGTAAATAAAAACAACAACAGCTATACCAATAAAAGTATAGAGTGAGCATCAATTCGCCAGTTATAGACAAACTATACTGCCATCAATCACATCCCCATAACCTCACTGCAGTTCCGTGAGGTACTAAGGTATCAGCACTCCCATTTTACCATTAACAAAACCAAGGCCAGAGAGGTTAGCATAACCTACATATGCTCATATAGCAAGTGGCAGAATTACAAGGTGAACACGAATTTTCCCACCTTTAAGTCATTGACACCACCCTGCTTTCTGTAGCTTCTTGAAGGCCTCCTTCCCCCCAGTTACAAAGCTCCCAAGTAGCACTCACTGCACACACTGATACCATCTCTCCCGTATTCTCCCCCTCACAGCCTAATGAGTCTCCATCTCTTTCAACCCAAACCTAATTCCACAAACAAGTTCCAAGGACCTGTCAGAGAGCTGCATTGAAGTGGCACTATGGGGCTTACAATTTAATTGTAAGGTTCCCAAGCCTCTTGATCAATAGATAAATATATCCCAAGGCATTATGGATGAGAGATCGTTACAGCAGAACTCACCCACCCCCAGGGACATTTTTGTTTTGGCAGAGAAAACCCAGCACCAGCAAGTCTCAGCCACAAAGAAGGACTCCCAGTGATGGACATTCAGACTGTGGAGTAGGCCAGTAATGGATGAGTCAGGAAAGGGTTAAGGTACAGGCAGGGAGAGATAGGAGGCCTCTGACTCCCCTGACTAAGGCTCAGGCAGGGGGCTAAGCAACCAGGCTCACAGAAATCAATGATATGGAAATGCTGAGGCATACAAAACCAGAGAGAAGGGAACATAAGGAGACCACCTTGTTTGTCTTAAATATTACAGGCAAAATATTTTCATGATAGTTACAAATTGACCACTGAAAGTTACCAAGTTCCCTGCTCAGTTTTCTTTTATAGAAAAAAGCCCCTAAAAGCCCTCAGTGGCAACCCATTCCAGACCTTTCTCACTCTAGAGGGCTTTTATATATATATATTTTTTCCTTTCCTTTCTACTCTCACCTTCACTTAGTACTCACTTCACTTCACCCTTTTGTGTCCATGAGAGTCATTCTTTGACTCTGTGAAACAAGAACACTGTGACCCTGCAACAAGGAGACATTTGAGATGAGAGCTGCCTTTTGGATATTTTTAAGTTTTTTAAGATAACAGGATTTCCCCCCCTCCTCTCTTTTTTATGACTGCCCACTGGATATCTGCCCCTGATCTCCAAGCACACACTCCTGAAAGAAGGCTTCTCTATCCCTACCCTAGCATTCTCTATCCCTACCACTCAGCTGGAGTGTCCAGCTCCCCTAAAAGCCTATCATTCCAGAATCCAGAAGGGTCCTGAGAGGCTGGGCATCTACCAAACTCCCTCCAAGGGTAAGCAGGACATCCACCAGGCGCCCTCCCTCCCTGCAACCCCTGCCGACAGCTCAATCTTCTGATTACAGGAAGGAGCTGCTTCCTTCTGTTTCCCAACCAGAGCCCTCCTCTGACCCTAATAACAGGGCTGTTGAAATCAGCAATTCCATTTTATACAGCCAGAACCACACAAACTAAAATCAGCTGGTCAACCACAAAGCTGCATTTAGCAAGGGCAGGTAAGATTTAAGGAGAGAAAGAGCAGGGGAAATGGGTAGGCAGTCAACTACAAATTTGACTTCGTATTGTCCAAAGCCAATGCCCAGTATCAGTGTGATGCTCCTTCATAATAAGACCAACATTCCACTGATTCTATCACGCTCTAGAACGATTCTGTTCTTTTCTGAATTTATCATTTACATCCACCTGCACCCACAGCATCTCATTCAATCCCCACAGCAATCCGGTAAGGCAGCTGTCATTACTATTTTCGGAGAGATACAGTTCAGCAATGAGAAGAGCTCAGGCCTTAGAATAGGAGCCTGGGTTCCAATCCTGATTCTATCTTTATACTGGGGCACTCTGCCTTTCAGTTCATAGAAACCTCCAGCCCAAGTAATGGTTTCAAAGGCTGTGAGACTGAGGTGTATTTCAGGATTTGTTCATTTAAATGTGCAGCTGAGTGGCTTGTCACATTCTTCTTGGCCATGCTAGCAGCAAGCCTGCCCACTGTGGAGGACACACAGGCAAGCACCCTTCTCTCTGCTGATGATAACTGGTTACTGTTTGCAGTAGGCGTGGTCCCAGCAGACAATCTGTCTGGCAAGCTTGTTCAGGTCAGAAAGAATGGCTTTAGATCAACCATTCTAAAACCGAAATCATCTTCACAGGAAAACAGCCTTTGGCATTCTATTGCCCCAACAATTCTGTACCACACTTCAAATTGTTCAGTTACCAGGGAGAAAAAATAGAATGTGTAAATAATGCATCTTGAAGGTTTTACCAGGAAGCTATATTGCTCAAAGTGTGTTCCAGTAATTCCTCTCAAAGGAGATCTGTAAGGGGTTGGTTTGTGTTCCCCTAAAAGATATGCTGAAGTCCCAATCTCATACCTGTGAATGTGACCAAATTGGAAACAGGGTCTGTGTGGTTGAAGTCATACTGGGTGGCACAGGGTGGGAGTCTCTCCTGGAGGCTTTGATAGAGAACAGCCCTGCTAACACCTTGATTTTGAACTTCTTGCCTCCAGAAATTCCAAGAATCAACTTCTGTTGTTTTGAAGCCACTCAGTTAGTGGTCCTTGGTTGAAGCAGCCACAGGAAATTATACAAGTCTGTGGGAAATGGCACATTCACCAGAGCCTTTCAACCTGAGCAGGGAGAAAATTAAAGCTTTTATTTTTAAATAATCTCTACACCCAGTGAGGGGCTCAAACTTACAAACCTGAGATCAAGGGTCATATGTTCCACCAGCTAGGCCACCTGCCAGGCAACCATCCCCCTAAGACACAATTTTAAGTACCCCAACCTACACCTGTTAAATTTGATCTTTGATGGGTAGATACTTTTTGAAGTATTTCTTTTAAGCTCCTGGGAAATTCTGATGCCCAGCTAACAAAATTAAACAGGTTTCCCTACCTGTAAATTCCCCAGCCCAGCTAATATGCTGTGGATTACTAAGAGAAAATATTTAGATGCAGAATTTCCTAAGCTCATTTGACCACAGAAATACTTCTTTAATTGAGCCTTTTCTTTAAGATACATGTGTAGCTGAACACACTTTGAAAAACACTGCTATCTTTTGTTGTGTTTTTATGGACTCGGTGGGTGAGTGGTAACACCTGCTTTGAAATCTTTCCAGGCCAAAATCATTGCTGTGATGTTTCATGTCCTAGAAGTTGGCCCTTTTTCACCTACATGTGCATGTTCTAGAATAGATTAGATCTTCTCACGGAGAAAGTGTGAAAGCACTGGGTCCATTCAGCCAGTCACATGTCTTAACACAGTCTCCTCTATTTTCATTTGTAGACCTTGAACCTATTGTCCATCTGCTTGATTGCCAAAGCTATGAATCTCTCTTTAAATGCTAACACTGGCTAGCTGTGCTCATTCTTACCAAGCCTAGAACTTTAAATTGCTTCAATTTAAACAGATATTCTTTTTTTTTTAAGATTTTATTTACTTATTTGACAGACAGAGATCACAAGTAGACAGAGAGGCAGGCAGAGAGAGAGGGGGAAGCAGGCTCCCCACTGAGCAGGGATCCCAATGCGGGCCTCAATCCCAGGAACCTGAGATCATGACCTGAGCAGAGACTTAAACCCACTGAGCCACCCATGCACCCCTCTTTTTTTTATTTAAGATTTATTCATTTATTTTAGAGAGAAAGCACAGCAGGAGGAGCAGAGGGAGAGGGAAAAAGAATCCCAAGCAGATGCCATGCTGAGCATGGAGCCTGATGGGAGGCCCTATACCAAGATCATGACCCGAGCCAAAACCAAGAGTTGGGCACCCAACCAACTGCACCACCCAGATCCCCTAACTGAACCTACAGCTTATGGATGGAGAAGGATCTGTGAAATTAAAGAAAAAAAATGCATCTTTAGTTTTTCACTAACTACCTTTAATTATGAATATAGGCAAGAAATTACAAATGTAGCAATGGCACTACCTCTGACTTTGTCACTAGTGCAAATCACAGACTTTCTTATCGTACCACATTATGGGGGTTGCAAGAGCTTCAAAACGGCACTTAAAATTGTCATTTCTTCAAAACTATTGTGGTTATTACATCTGCTATGAGATCTTGTTACTTTAATGCATTAACAATGAAGCACAGGTGTTATTTATCAAATTTATTTTTGCTTAATATTTGGAGAGTTTTTTGATATGACCAGTTTCATTTGCAATCTTATGTATTTGATACTTTTATTTGTTGCATTATTTGATGCATTTTTAAATGTTCCTCTGATTTACAGTCTTCACCTGGATGCTAAAGTGTCCATGACACCCACCAAAAAAGTGAAGAATTCATCTGGTGTACATAAGGATCACCTGAGACTATTATTGAACATGTAGAATCACAGGTCTTACCTTCAGAGAAGTTGACTCAGTTGATCAGAGGTGGGACCCAAAACTCTGTGTTTTTAAGCAAAATGTGGGGATACTGGCACAGATTTTTCATGGACTACATTTTTAGAAAAAAATGCTCCAGGCATTCTTAAAATTACTCTTGGGTCAAATAACAGCATCAAAGTCAAGTCTTTGAGTAATGTTGTTTTAACTTATTATCTCATTATTTTGCTGCTTTACACTTCACTATGTCATTGGCACACTGGGAAGATGCCTTAAGTAGCAGCTGTAGAAAATGCGATACTTTAATCATTGTCGAAATTCCCTAAATGTTACCAAATTACCCTTGTATACTTCTACAGAGATCCTTGGTAGAATTTTTATGGCTCTCAAATCAGAAAAAGTTGTGCTACTCTTAAGCAACTTTTTAAAAAACTTTGAACATTATTAATTGTGAAATTATTTCCCCCTTCTTATTGGCCATAAGAAGACATGAGTCTAACTTTGTGTCTTATTTCTAGAACCACTGAGAATATATGTTACATACCTGTGGCCAAACAGTACTTTGGATGATTTTAGCCATTCTCCATTCAAACCATACTAGAAACATCCACTTCCTACCTCTGAAAAGCTTCGTGACAGCAAGAAAACAAAAGAAGCAAATGGTGCTGAGGCTCGGCTTAGGAGCTTCAGAATCAACTACTGAGACGCACAACAGAGAAAATGAATGAGAGACCCCATTTGTAAGTCTCAAAATCCTGGCACAGCAGCATCAAATGCCATGGCTCTAAAGGACTCATAACATAAAGTTTATGTTATAAATAATAAATTTGGAAGTAACTAATAAAGTGCCAGACTACCCTGTTCTGACCAGCTGATGTTTGCACAGACCAGAGGACGGGAACGCATGGCAAGAAGCAGAGAGGAAAAAAGAGAGCAAGCTGGTAGCTGTCCAGACTCTGAGTCCTGCAGCCTGCTCTCCCTCACCCTTCTCTGGTCCCAAGCCAACAAGATTGTGGATCCAAGAGAAGCAGGGACCTCAATGTAGCCTTGGAGAAGCTATCCTTGCAGGGTCCTCTACTTCTCATGCCAGCATACTGAGGCAGCACCATAGCAGAAAGGATCTGGAACAAACCCTGTGCTCCTTACAGCTGTAGAGTGTTGTAAAAGAGAACCCCCAAGGTTCCTGTTCTCCACTCTCAAATATAGTTGGTGGAGGCCCTGGTGAGCCCAAAGAGGGATGGTGGTTCAGATAACAGGTGCACTGACTAATCCTAACACAGACAGATATAAGAAACTGGACAGAAACACCTCGCAAAGCCAGGATTGCTCTCTCGGACCACAAAAACAGGGATGCTAAGATGGAACTTCCTTAAGTTTCCGTAATTCAACTCATTTTCCATCACAAGCTTCTGTACTGCCTATCAGTGAGATTCTGCTTCTTGTCGATTCAGGGTCTCCCAGCTCATTAGGTATGTTTCCTCCTATGCCTTTTCTTAGTAGGTGGTCTCTGCATTCCAAGTGCTGTGGCATTGTCTGATGACTCAGGCTGCGATAACAAAATATCATAGACCGAGTGGCTTAAACAACAGGCATGAACTTCTCACAGTTCTAGAGGCTGGGAGTCCACGACCAAGGTGCTAGCAGACTTGATTCGAGGTGAAAGCCCACTTCCTGGCTTACAGAAATCCACCATCTTGCTGCATCCTCACATGACCTCTTTATGCAAGCAGGAAGAGAGAGAACTTTGCTCTCTGCTTCTTGTGAGGACACTGACCCCATTGTGGGGGCTCTACCTCCATGACCTCATCGAAACCTAATTACTCCCAAAGGACCCTCCTCCAAATACTGTCACATTTGGGGGGTTGGACTTTGATATATGAATTTGTGGGAGACACAAATATCCGGTCCCTAACGGGCATGGAGGGTACGGTTTGCACCTGGCCAGGTCACCAATTACACTTGGGCATCTCCTGAGGCACCCTCTCCTGCTGTGTTCTCTCCGTCACTCACGCCATTCCATTGGAATGACTCTACTCTGGCCGGTGCCTTACTGGGGATGCTCACAGTGTCTCACCTTCGTGCTGATTCAGCTTCTCAGCCTGTAGAAGCTGTATCTTATAGGATCGGACAATGGGGCTCCACATGTTTCTTTCCAGAAATTCTGCCCTGTGTCCTTCTGGACTTTGACTTTTGACCCTGAGCAACTATTTTCTCTCAGTTATATATTTTGAAGCGCTGTGCTGTAAAGTCAAAGCTGATGTAGGCATCGACAGTTGCTGCATTTCTATTTGTAAGGTGACCGGAATGAGGGGGGCCGGATGAGCAGGGGTGGTCTGATGGGAGCCGGCAGGGGGATTACAGTGATTAGATACAGAAAAACTGATGCTTCCACACATACAGCAGGTGCACATCTCTGAGAATCAGGGTTACACGGCCTCCATTATTTTCTTACTTTTACCCTGACCTATGTATGTTATTCTCTTGAATAGAAAATTGTGTCTGTGTTTGTATTTGAGAGATATTTTGTTCAAATCCTTTGTAGATTTGAGAGACGCAGATAATAAAATGTAACATGTCATGGCAGGCAAGGGGTTCACTAAGATGTAGCTATTAATTATCTGTATTTTACAGATAATTAATAGTAGATGTTTATTAAATATAAACATTGGGGTATTTCATTATCTCTATATTTACAACTGAGGAAATGAATAACCCAAGGATTTAAATGACTTGCTCCCTATGATACAAGTAATGTGTCAGAGAACCAGAACTCGGAGTTGGCCCTCTTCTGCCTCTGACCCTATGTAATACATGGTTTCTTTCTAATACATTTTCAAGTGATTTTACATTTAAGCATCCAGTGGATTCATTATACTTTGCTACCAGGGTGTTAAGATAGATCTTCAAATGATGTTTCTAAAGAACCTGGAATTTCCCAGGTGAAGATTCTCATTGAAAACAGCTGTATTGTCAGCTCTTAATTATTGGTGACAGCGAGAGGCATGGATAGAGCAGTTGGATGAGATTCATAATTAATCACCTTCTCTTCGTCAAGAGTCTCAACCTGCTTCTTCCAAAACTTCTCCTGCTGGAGCTGCCCAGGAAACTGGAGAACCCAGTTTCCTGAGAGGCTGAACTCCCAAGGTGTGAGCCGGGGAGAGTTGTCATGATCAGACACCTGCATGAATGTGGTAATGAAGCAGCAATCCAGAAGAACAAAGGGACCCAGGAAGCTTAAGAAAAGACTAGAGGGATCTAAAAGAATATCAAGACAGATTTTTTAACCAGAAGTAGATGTTCAAATGAAATTTGCATGTCTGTTCATTTCCCACCATTACCATTCGCTATTTTACTGAGACAACATTATCCTTATTGGAGAGGAGATAGGACCTCCTTAACTCTCAGACAATCTGAAAAGAGACAGCAATCTAAAGGGTTTGCCACTTACTTTTTGAAACATTTTTTTTCTCCTATTTGGGAAGTTATTTGTCCAATCTCCATTTTTATCCCCAAGGACAAGCAGAAATGACAAAGAGACCAAGAAACGTGCTGCTTTGTTGTAGAAATTATATTCCTAGAGCCTCACATATTGACTAAGTACCTACTATGTGACAGGCAATGAAACGTTTTGATTCCTCCAAACATAATGGTGGCCACACACCCTTGGACCTTTTTCATCAGAACTTACAAAGGAGTTTAAGTCATCCAACAAGGAAAAATGTAAGCCATGGGCAAATATCAGGGGGCCACAGGGCATATTAGTACTAAAACCATAGGTCTGCCTCCTTCTCTGATGGAAAAGCTCATGAAGTGTCTGCCCCTGCACTTAATCAAAAGCATTAGAATTATGAACAATCCCATAACCCTTTCACAGCCTTCCAGTGTAAGCAGCCAGCATATGAGGTTAAGTCGGACGAAACATACCTGAACCAATTATGACTTCATGGCACTGATATGAATGTAAGAGTAGCAAGCACATAAAGGCCATGGTTCACGAGACCCACCATACCCTAGATAGAGTCCCACCTTTCAAATGCTCTTCACTTACTGGTCTCTGAAATTTCTAATGGAACTAGAGCGTATCATGCTTAGCGAAATTTCTAAGCTTCAGAAGAGACCCCATTTTCTTTATTTTTAGATCTGCCCTAACTTGCGTGTTTTTGACCTTCCGTCTCTGTGATCTTAGCCAGAGGCAGAGAAGCCTCTTCCTGCTTCGTCCTAGCCACCTACATGATTGGAAACCAGCTTTGAAGTTGGCATCAGGAAGCTTGAGTTTTATTTCAAAGAAAGAAAGGAAAGGAAGGAAGGAAGGGGGGGGGAGGAAAGGAGAAAGAGAATGACATATAAATCACACACTCAGTGAAGTGGTAATTACAAGGCTTGCCCTAAAACACAACCATTTGCCAACCTTTATCAAAGGAGAATACAGAATTTCCCTGGAAGAGGAAGAGAAGGCAGGAGCATATACTAACTCGGTGCCTAGAATCTGGATCCCAGTGGAGCAGGTCCCACTTCCAGCTAGCTTTTTCCAGGGACCTGAGAAGTGATGTCTAGATTATTTTGGCAATTAGCCTGAGATCTTTTTTCCCCAAGAAAAAGGCCAAAGACTGTCCCCTCTAAAGAACACTGGTATTGTTGATTAGCAGGCCCTAACACACTGCTGGCATAGCGTGTCTCCATATGAATGAAGGTTCTAGACCAGAAAGGGAGATGAGTCTATCAATTATACAAACAGCAGTGAGTCTCTTGCTCTCTCTGCCGAAACCCTGGTGCAGCCGTTCTTGGGAATTCAGACTCAGATGAAGACTGGCTCAGTAACTCCCCCAAACACATTGGAATAGCCAGGCAGTGAGAGAAATTAACAAGCACTAGTTTATACAAATGCCATCATGAATGAGTCCTCAAACTCAAAAGGAAGGGAACTCTGAGTCACATTGATGAAGCCTGAATCCAATTTTCATAGAGTATCAGTGGTATCCGATCTGATTATCTACATTTCTTTACCCTTTCAAGAATCATGTCAACTAGTTAATTAGTCTTAGTAACATTGAAATGGGATTAAATATAGCCTTGTATAGCAATCTATGATGTTGATAAATTCTTACCTCTCCACTCTGGGCTGGCTCTGAGACCCTCAGCGATCAAGAGTGTGATGATACTTGAGACCTTCTGGGGAAATAGGAAATTAAGAAGAAGAAGAAGTACAGGATCAGGAGGAAAAGAAGAGGGGGGAGGAGGGGAAGAGGAGATAGAAGAGGAGAGGAAGGAGGAGGGTTTTTCCTGGTGGATTCCCCCATAGCCAGCACACACTGGAGCTGGTTACAAGAGCTGCCTGCTCTGATAGACCTTCTCTTGTTGGTGTCCCCCTGACTTTGAAATTCACCACACTGTGAGTTTCTTCTGCCTACACAAAGCCCCTGATGTGTTTTGCACATTACCTGGCTCCTGGTAGGCCCTAAATAAATATATGGTAAAGGCCATTGAATAGAATGCCATGCCTTTATATATCTTGTGGGTAGGAGAAATCTCTTCCTAAACCCTGATAGTCTACATGCCTAGCTCCAGTTGAATTCTTTACAAGGCTATCCCAGCTGGTCAAACAACACTATGGCACCCATAAATGTGGTGCCTTTTGGATGCTCCATGTTTTTGAAAGTAGTTCTTCATCTTCTACAATGACCACTTTATACCCCTGTTCAATTTCTGACCATCTGGTCTGCAGCCCTTGCTTATTTTCTGACTCTTCTCTTTACCTGCCCTCAAGATTCAAAGTCTATATAAAGGAAAGAAGAAAGAGAAGCAGAAACAGGAGGATAAGGAGGAGGGAAAAGTGGAGGAGGAAAATATATATGGATGAAAATATTGAAATAGATAGATAGATAGATTAGATGGCATTTTGGTCTTACTGTTGTAGAAAAATCAGGAAAAAATGAGAGGTATTATTCTTTTTTTCTTCCTAAAGGGGGTAAATAGGGCTCTGAGTCCTAGACACTATGTTTCTTTTGAGTAAGGGACAGGCAGAGCTAGGTAGGGGGCTATGTGACCAGGTCCACGAAATCCCAGATGCGGACAAATGTTATAGATGAGATATTTTCATGAGAGTCACAAACAAAACTAGAGATAAGGAAACATAAAGACATCATCTTGTTTGTCTAAATTGTTACAGACCTGGTATGTTCATGATAGTCACAAACTGACCCCTGAAATCTACCAAATTTTGAAGGAGAAGTAAACATGGTGCTAGGAGTGGTGATGTCAAGGTCTCTAGTCAGTTTCCTTTAGAAGACCAACCACAGAAGCCCTGGTGACAACCCATTTGGGACCCCTCTCACTCCAGAGTTGGTTTTTCTTTTCTTTTCTTTCCTTTATGCTCTCACCTTCGCTTAATAAATTTTCACTTCACTTCATCCTTTGGTGTCCTTGAGATTCCTTCTTCAACTCTGTAAGGCAAGAACGCTGCAACCCTGCAACACTTTTGCCCACAGAGCAGGGTTAAAAGACCTTTGTTTCTAAAAACATGTGATCTTGGTGACACAACAAGTTGTCTGAAAAGAGGGCATGTGCTGGGGCTTGGGATTGGGATGGCAGAGGGATAGCAGTTTGACAAATGCAGACCTTGTAGAGAGTTGGGAAGATTTACAGGACTAGGTGGGGACAGAGATTTATAGATTCTAGGAGTAATGAGGATCCATTTCCTACTCCCTGCCATGCCCTGGAGACATCAGGACATTGAAGAGAATTGTCTCTGCACGCACGCATGTCTAGGTGATGAGATCCTAGACCCAGGGCACCCGGGCTTCACAAAAGCCATCCTTGCCATCTTGCTCAGAGGCAGCTAAGCTTCAAGGGACCTTGTGGGCTTACAGACTGGACAAGTTCACCACCACTAAAGACCAGAGCATGCCCAGCAAATATTCTGTTCTTTTTAAGATTCTTTGATTCAAGGAGAATGGGGGGCAGAGGGGAGATTCCTAGTGTAGCTAAGATTGAGTTGTCCATTGGCCTGGCCAGAGGAGGGCTCAGAATAAATTAAATTAGAGTTATGGGAAGGAAAACTTCCCTTATCTCTCATGCTATATGCAAATTAAAACTCCTACCCACTGGAGCTGAACTCTGCCTACCTCCAACCCCCTGACACCCACTCTGGTTAAGGCCCTGCACTGGAACTGGCAGCGTCCCTGCTGGGTCTGACCTCAGGAAATGCCTGCCATTCCACCGCTTGCCTGGTGAATCCTAGACTTTGCAAGGCAGATCTGCCTTTAAAATGCATGAACCAACACTAGTTAGAAGTTAATATTTCATGGGTTAATCCCTTACTGTACTGCGGCTTTACAATGTCAGAGTCTCAAAGCTTTGTCGTGAATGCTGTCCAACCTCCTAAGGCCCTCCGCTCTGAGCTGGCACTGAATGTTCAAAAGCACTTTCCCATTTCAGCCACAGCTCCTGCCTCAAACTGCAAACTACAGTCCTCAGAAGAGCTTTGTTTTGTCCCCATATTTGTCATTTGCAAGGATTGAATCTGATATGTGATTATAAAGTAATGAGACTGACTTTTAAACAAATCACAGACCTTATGAATCCAGATGAGTGCTGGCCTTCAAAGATGTCACCTTGGGAGGCTGGCCACATACTCCAGTGAGCCTGCCACCCAGACACCATGCCTGGAATTTCTCTACGGAAACTGTCTGCGGGGACAATTAGCCAATTACGAAAGAAAACAGAAAATCAGTGTGGAGATTCCTCAAGAAATTAAAAATAGAAATTCCCTATGACCCTGCAATTGCACTCCTGGGTATTTACCCCAAAGATACAGATGTCGTGAAAAGAAGGGCCATCTGTACCCCAATGTTTATAGCATAAATAGCCACAGTCGCCAAACTGTGGAAAGAACCAAGATGCCCTTCAACGGACGAATGGATAAGGAAGATGTGGTCCATATACACTATGGAGTATTATGCCTCCATCAGAAAGGATGAATACCCAACTTTTGTAGCAACATGGACAGTCAAGCAGAGAGAGTCAATTATCATATGGTTTCACTTATTTGTGGAGCATAACAAATAGCATGGAGGACATGGAGAGTTAGAGAGGATCAGGGAGTTGGGGGAAATTGGAAGGGGAGGTGAACCATGAGAGACTATGGACTCTAAAAAACAATCTGAGGGGTTTGAAGTGGCGGGTGGGTGGGAGGTTGGGGTACCAGGTGGTGGGTATTATAGAGGGCACGGATTGCATGGAGCACTGGGTGTGGTGAAAAAATAATGAATACTGTTATGCTGAAAATAAATAAAAAATAAATTAAAAAAAAAAAAAAGAAAATCAGCCCCACCACTTTGTGGTGCTCATGGGTCTCAAGTGTGATTCATTGTTTGTGGGTCAGCCTCCCCTGGTAGCCTGTGCCTCCAGGACATGTGTCTTACTCATTTTTGCATACCCTAGGTAGTAGACAGAGCCCAAGTATACAGGAGGCCTTCAAAAATGCTTGGTAAATAACCAAGGATCCTCATTGTCCCAGTACATTCTTCCTTCCCCTTTCCCTCCATCTTCCCCATTGGACACTTGTCAATCACAGCTTAAGTCACAGCAAAAAATACCCAGGGAGGGAGCTAGAGTTGACCATAAAACACAGAGGGACTGAGGCTTCTGTATCCATTGGGTTAGGCTAGTTAACCAACAAATCCCAAATTCCAAAGATCTAAAGCAGAAAAGGTTAATTGCTAACTCTCTGGGTAGGTGTAGTGTGGGCCCAAGGCATGGCTTCACATGGCCATCACTCATTTGCATTTTCAGGCCAACAGAAGCTATCATGCTCTCAACAAGAGCATGATTCTCACAATGTGGGAGAAATGGAGACCAGAGTGCTCACACCAGCAGTTAAATTCCCTACCTGGAAATAACATACACTCTTCACCCACAATCCATATGGTCCACTGGTCTCATGACCCCACTGTAAGAAGGAACAGAAGAGTAACTGGAATCCTCCTCTGTGTCTGGAAGAGGAAAAGGACAAAATCAAGATATGGGTGAGTGCTAGAATTCTTTACCATACTTCATGTCTGTAAGTCAGCAAAAACAGATCAATAAGGGCATCACGTGTGATACATTATTACATTGATGGCCCCACAATGGATCATGACTCCCAGAATCTGTTCCCTTGCTTAGTTCACTCTCACATTGACTGTAAGCTCGGCCATGTGACTTCCTGTGGCCAATGGGACATCAGCAAATGTGATGCGAGCCAGGGACTTATAACCGCTTGCATGCCGAGGCTTGCCCTCTTGGAATGCTGCCACTAAAGTTCGGGCTTTCTGCTGCACAGACCAAACAGAAAAGAGCAAACGTGCCTCTGTTGATAGCCCCAGCCAACTGGAAGATATGCATGAGGCCATCTCATGAGCCAGACCCAGATGAGCTGACAGCTGAGTGCAAGCATATGATTGAACCCGGCCAACACAATGTGGGACAAAGATAAGCCATCCAAGCTAAGCCTGCCCAAATTACTGAACTACAGAAGAGTGAACAAACAAATGGCTCTTGTTTAAAACTGCAAAAATGTGGAGGGATTTGTTGCACAGCATTAGAAAGCCATGAAAGCAGGTCCTATGTAGAACGGGGTGCTGCTATAAAAAAAAATCTATATATGGTGGCTTGAGGACAAGATAGCAGATAGGAGTTGGGAAAGCAGTAAATCAGTCATTAACAAAGACTGGAAAAATGGTGGGCAGGATTTCTGTGTGTGCTAGAAAGGTAGGGAGGAAATTGTTACTAGAAGCTAGAAAAAGGGCAGCCCATGTTATATAGTGACAGGATCATTGGCAGAAATGGTATGTGTTATAACTCAAAGGATATAAAATTTTTAATGAGCCTATGGAAATCGCTAAGATTTCTAGATACACTGTTGATAGCATCAGTTAGATGCTCCCTGTTGTATGATAAGATCCTGCCAGTGAAGAATAAGCTAAAGAAGGAACTGTTCAGTATTCAAGCATATTTCTGAAGAAATGTAGAGGAATAGAAATTTCTGGTTTAGAATAAATTAAACTGTTTTTCATCCCTCATATATTCAGCCAAACAAAGATTCTCAAGTACAAAATAATCTCAGCATAAAGATCAAGTCAAGGGCATGTATGGAAGACCTCTGAAAGGCAGTACCTTGTAGACCCTTTCAGCTGGACAGAAAGGAAGTCTGAGAATCTTGAGGGCACTGTTCCTCTGCAGTTTAGGGTCTGTCTCAAAAAGAATTATGACAAAGTATGGGGTTATGGAGTTAATCCAAGTAAGATTCATATAAAACTCTAAACATTTTTTCAGAGAGTTTAGTCAGTGAAAACACTACAAGGTTGTACTAAAAATGAAAGAGACAATTCAAAATAAAGAGAGACATGGATGTCCACTTCCTACAAGCAGGAATCAGAAAGGTACTTAGCTGTAGACATGAATAATTTCCTATGGAAAAGAAAAAAAACATGCCACAGAGTAGAGCCAAGAGCCCACAGGGAAGATCTACAGAGAACAACTAACTAGTAATCCTCTCAGGCAGTGGAATCAGGCCCTAATCAAGGAACCTTCTCTGACCCATAAAGAGAAGCCAGCATGGAACCAGCTAGACTTCATAACTCTCATGAGCCAGTGACTTCTTTGTGTTCCCATCCTCTCCATTTTAAATAAAGGTATCCATAAGGTGTATCCAGATCTTTTCTTACTACTGTGTTTTATGGGTGTGGGACCAGAATAGTCATCTTCTAAGTTCAAGGTTGCTGATCAAGATAAGTTCTACCTGAAAAGCCGTACTTGAGTGCTCTTACCTATATGATAACCTGATACAGACCATAAAATAATGGACTTCAAGTTGATGTCATGATGAGGTAAAACTTTAGGGGGTCCTGAGAAGAATAAGTGTATTTTGTACATTACAGGGAATGACCTGCTGAGGCAGAAGATAGACTATAGTTTTGAGTAACAGACAGGTGAGGCTAGGTATGGAGAAACAGTAAGAGGATACATGACTAGGCTCATGCAGGGGGCTATGTCACCAGACTCACAAAAATCCAAGATGTGAAGAAATGTCATAGATGAAATATTAATCAGAGAGAAGGGAAAGTAACAAATCCACCATGTTTGTTCCAAATGTAGACAGGAAATTCTCATGATATTTACAAATCCACCATATTTGTCTTGTGTTTTATTGCCATGAAACTTACCAAGTTCCCTGGTCAGTTTCCTATAAAGACCAACTATAAAAGTCCTCAGTGGCAACCCATTCTGGACCCCTCTCACTCTAGAAAGCTCTTTTCTTTCCTTTCTGTTCTCACCTTCACTGAATAAACTTTCACTTCACTTCACCCTTTTGTGCCTGTGAGACTCATTCTTTAACTCAGTGAGACAAGACCTCTGCAGGAGTAACTTGTTTCTAAAGAAGGTCCATTTCTGCCATCCATGTTGCACAACTTTGCAATGTGACTTGGCAGCTCCTTTCATTACAAGGTGAAACCCATTTCTCCATTCCTTGACGCTCAGCTGGCTTTGTGTATTGCTTTGGCCACTCAAATGTGACAAAAGTGATGTTGTGAGACTACCGAGCCCAGGTTTCCAAAGGCTTAACAGCTGCAGCTCTCACATTTTTGAAAAATGGCTGTTACCATGTGAAAGAAAAACTGATTACCCTGCTAAGAAGAGTAAAACTATGCAGAAGAGAACCAACAGGAAGCTCCAACTGAGGCATGTGAGTGAGTCACACGTTGGGAGGTCCAGCCCCCATCAAGCTGTGGACGGGTGTCCGCAACTACCAGATCAGTAGAAGAACCACCCAGCTAATCCCAGCTCACATTTCAGACCTGTGAGCAAATCACTGATTGTTGTTTTAAGCCACAGTTTTGGGGCACAGTTTGTTATATACAAAGAAATAACTAAAATATTAAGAAATAGAGTAATGGTCCAGTTAGTCTATTTGTGCTATATAAAAGTCAACTGTTCATAAATACCTTAAAATGAAGTCTTATTTGATTTCCTCCCTGACCTGGGTGGTAGGTGTTGCCATCATCTCCACCTATGGATAAAGAAACAGAGACATGGAGAGGATGAGTACTACTCAGAGCCATGCCACTTGGAAGTGAACCAGGACTCAACTTTTTTTTTTTAATTTCAAAAACCAGGGTTCTACTTGTCTTTCAGTTGGTCAGAGTTTCTGAGTCAAGAGAGAGGGCACCAGAGGAATCACACTTGAGAAGTCTTGTCTGCTTCTGAACCTGATGCAGGTCACAAGATATGGGACTTCAGGCTTGACGCCATAATGAGAAATAACTTTTTGTCCTACCACTGGTGCCTCTTCGATGCTACAGTTAGATGACATTAATGCAGTCTGGAAACGTGAACCCTTAGAACTTGGAGACTGTACACACACCCTACCTGTGTACAAGAGGACAACCACAGATATGTTAAGTAGACAGATGCTAATAAGAGTACCAAGCCCAGACCTGTTTTCAGGCCTTTGTACTATTTCTGTGGCATGAACCACTCTGCAAGGAATCCACAGGGCTGGCTCCTTCCCCTCCTTTAAATCCCTGCTCTTTGTTACTTTGCCCACACAGCCTTCCCTGGCTGCCCAACCAGACGCATGCACAATCTATTCCTCTTCCTGATTTGCTTTACTCTGTAGCACTTACCACCCTCTGACATGCTATTTACTTTACTGGTTTACCTATTTTTTTTCTGCCTCCCCCCACTAGGATGCAAGCTCCATCAGGAGAGGGATTTTTCATCGGTCTTGTTTAACAGCATATCCTCAGTGCCTTGAACAGTTCCTGGCATGTGGTAGATACTCTGTAAATGTGTGTTAAATGAATGAATAAACAGAATACAGTTTTCCCCTCCTTAGTAAGAAAGTTTGGATTAAAAATATCTGAATTAAAGAAGGTTCTACCTGAATATCTGTGTATTCCCTGGCTCTCTGTTTTCTATGCCTCTGGCCAAACCCACCTTCCCTCACCCTCTGAATTCTGAAGGAAATTACTAGGCTCTTTGGCTCCTAAGAAGTAGAGTTATCCCAATTCAGATCCAAATCCCTGAGCCCTTGAGCCCAGAACTTCAAGGCACTCATTCTTCCTGTCTTCCTTTCCCTGCTTTTCATGTGCTTTTCTTGGACTCCCATCTGATCTCAACAATTGCTTTTGCTCTGATTGAACAAGAGTTCCTAGATGCACAGAGAAAGACACACGCAATGAGATGACAGGGAAAAGATGAAGCTTCTGCTGGGATCCCAAGCAGTGAAAGTGGAGAAATGAGCATTTTAATGGATTTCCTCTCGTATGACAGTTGGAGATCCTTGGGAAAAAAGTGTGGACTCTTGGAAAGATCATGTTATCAGTGCTTGTCTCTTCCCTAATACCTTTGCTTCTGCTGAGCATACACACACGCATACACGCACGCACGCACGCACACACACCCCTATCTGAAATGCCAATCTCCAACCCCAGATCTACCCCATATTTCAGAACCTACTTCTTTGTTTCTTTTTCTCACCACATTGTCTAACACTGCTTTCTCTTCTCTGAAATGCTACAGTATTTATGGTTCGTGATAATCTGTATCAGTAAAGGTATCAGCAGAAAACAGAGGTCACTCTTAGCTGGGATGTTGGAAGAGATGTTTAATAAAATGTCCATTTACAGAAGTATGAAGAAGGATTAAATAGACTGGGTCTATTTTCCTGGGTCCCCTGAGAGAAAGATGTCAAGAGAAGATTAAACTTGCAAGGATTTTTTAGGGTAAATATTCTCTTTTAAGAGAAAATGGAAGGGGACTCAAGTAAGGCTAGAAGAACAGCCGGACCATATGCCAGTTTAACCCTAAAGGAAGGTCAGAGGAATAGAAGGTGGAAGCATCCTTAGGATGATACAGTCTAAAGAAAGATCACAAGTCCTCAAGCCAGTGGCAGTCATCAGACAGTTCTGTGTCATCCAAAAATGGACCTTCCTTACCATACCTTCCACACTCATTCATTGACTGGGAGTAACCCATGGCAAGTGGGGCCTTGGAAAAATGTGATGATGGATTTTACAGCACAATAACTGGCACACTTGGTCATCTGTGTTTCCTGTAGTTGGAGATCCAGAAGGCACATTCACATGACCACTACAGTCCCCTCTTGCACCAAGCACATTTACTTCATACTGATTTGGACAGCAGCTCTTACATGGTTACACTGGCAGTTTCTTCCTGAGGAAGAATCAGAAGAGGAAAATTAGTGTCCCATTTTTGGAATTATTGCCCCCTCTTTGCAATTGACCATGGGACCACAACTAATCTCCTCTCCACTACCCCTTTTTTTAAAATTAATTAATTTATTTTCAGTATAACAGCATCATTATTTTTTCACCACACCCAGTGCTCCATGCAATCCGTGACCTCTATGATACCTACCACCTGGTACCCCGGCCTCCCACCCCCCTGCCACTTCAAACCCCTCAGATTGTTTTTCAGAGTCCATAGTCTCTCATGATTCACCTCCCCTTCCAATTTACCCCAACCCCCTTCTTACTCCCCATGTCCTCCATGCTTTTTGTCATGCTCCACAAATAAGTGAAACCATAGGATAATTGACTCTCTCTGCTTGACTTATTTCACTCAGCATAATCTCTTCCAGTCCCGTCCATGTTGCTACAAAAGTTGGGTATTCATCCTTTCTGATGGAGGCATAATACTCTATAGTGTATATGGACCACATCTTCCTTATCCATTCGTCCGTTGAAGGGCATCTTGGTTCTTTCCACAGTTTGGCAACCGTGGCCATTGCTGCTATAAACATTGGGGTACAGTTTTTCACTACATCTGTATCTTTGGGGTAAACACCCAGGAGTGCAATGGCAGGGTCATAGGGAAGTTCTATTTTTAATTTCTTGAGGAATCTCCACACTGTTCTCCAAAGAGGCTGCACCAACTTGCATTCCCACCAACAGTGGAAGAGGGTTCCCGTTTCTCCACATCCTCTCCAACACATGTTGTTCCCTGTTTTGTTAATTTTGGCCATTCTAACTGGTGTAAGATGGTATCTCAATGTGGTTTTAATTTGAATCTCCCTGATGGCTAGTGATGATGAACATTTTTTCATGTGTCTGATAGCCATTTGTATGTCTTGATTGGAGAAGTGTCTGTCCATATCTTCTGCCCATTTTTTGATATGATTGTCTGTTTTGTGTGTGTTGAGTTTGAGGAGTTCATTATAGATCCTGGATATCAACCTTTTGTCTGTACTGTCATTTGCAAATATCTTCCCCTGTTCCGTGGGTTGCCTCTTTGTTTTCTTGACTGTTTCCTTTGCTGTGCAGAAGCTTTTGATTTTGATGAAGTCCCAAAAGTTCATCTTCACTTTTGTTTCCTTTGCCTTTGGAGACATATCTTGAAAGAAGTTGCTGTGGCTGATATCGAAGAGATTACTGCCTATGTTCTCCTCTAGGAGTCTGATGGATTCCTGTCTCACGTTGAGGTCTTTTATCCATTTTGAGTTTATCTTTGTGTATGGTGTAAGAGAATGGTTGAGTTTCATTCTTCTACATATAGCTGTCCAGTTTTCCCAGCACCGTTTATTGAAGAGACTGTCTTTTTTCCACTGTATATTTTTTCCTGTTTTGTCGAAGATTATTTGACCATAGAGTTGAGGGTCCATATCTGGGCTCTCTACTCTGTTCCACTGGTCTATGTGTCTGTTTTAAATTTTTCTCAACCTCAGCTATGTCTCACCAAGACTTTGGCAGGTCTTGGTGGCTTACATGGGGGTATAACCCCAAACTTCATTCCTGAGGGTTATGAACCCATAATAATCACGCATCTTAGGGTCGGGTCTCTGATTGCATGTGTTCATTCATACTTAAAATGAGGAAATGGAGCACCAAGAGAGACCAAGGTAGATCACCTGATGTGTTAGTCTGCTCAGGCTGTTCTAACAAAATGCCCGACTGCGTGGCTTAAAAAATAGAAATTAATTTTCTCACAATTCTGAAAACTGGAAGTCCAAGATCAAGGTACCAACAGGGGTGATGTCTCATGGGAGCTCTCCCCCTTAAGTCAGAGACAGCCACCTTCTTGTTGTGTGTTTACATGGCCTTTTCTCAATGTGTGTGTACAAAGAGAGAGAGAAAGCTCTCCTATGTCTTTCTTATATGGACAATGATCCTGTGAGATCAGGGCCCCATTCTTATGACCTCTTAACCTTTACAGAACTCCTCTCCAAGGATAGCTACTCTGGAGGTCAGGGATTCAAAATACAAACTTTAGCCCATAAAACTTGGATTCCTTTATGCTTTAATTGTGTAAAAGCAGATCTGCATCTTCCCGCTGATCAAAGTCATTTGCCCCTGTGAGTATAATGGCTCCTCTCCTTGCTCGGTGAGTCCAAAGTGCTTTGGCAGCATTCTGCAACTTACAGTTCAATAGTCCCTTGTGACCCCTAGCAAGTGTACACCCCTTCAGCAATCAGAACCTCCAACCCTGCAGAACCCAAGTTTGTAGGGCATATAACATCTCCCTGTGGGTCATGATGGCAAATGGGGCTGCCCCTGTTTCCTGTTCCTTGGGTCCTGGAAAGCTGCATCTTTCTTATTGGAGACATAGCACCATATAAGGGTCACTGCTTTAGTAAATGCTACATCTAGGATGATGATCCAAGCCCTTCTCAATATTCCCTCTAAGCTAGGGTTTCCATTGTGCCTATAGAAGGTTGTTCCAGCATTCCATGAGGATGAATGCCTCTGAGTGATGCACTATGTGATAAAACCAATGTATCCCCTAGTCACAGCCCCACTCCAACAATCTCTTTAATGTGGCCGGATCCTCTGATTGGATGCTGCACTGTGTAGGATACCATATCTCGAGATCAGGCAATGCATATAAGTGCCTAGATAGTAATGCAAACTGAAGTTTTGCAGGCAAGAAAGGCAAACTCGTCCCCAGCAAAGGTATCCATACTTACGAAAGGGAACACCTGACCTTTTCAGGCTGGAAGGGGGCCAGTGTAGTCAACTTGCCACTAAGTGACCAATTGATTTCCTTGAGGAATGGGGCCTTGGTGAATTGGTTTCTGTTGATAACAGTTTGGACATTCAGAAGGAGCAGTAACTAGGTCAGTCTTGGTAAGTGGAAGTCCATGCTGCTGGAGCCACATGTTCTTCCTTTCTGACACTGTGGCTGCTCCACCCATGGGCCCACTATGCCAGTCTGGGGTGGCAGATGGTGAAGGCTGGATAATGTCCACAGAACAAGTCATTTAGCCTACTTTGTTGTCCAGTTGATGGTGGATACCTACTGGTGAGGCTTAATACAAATACACGTACTGGTGAGTGCCATACAAAAATCTTCACAGAGTGTGACCATCCCCACATGTCTACCACATGCCTCTACCCCACCCTTCCTTGCCTATGATCCTCTGTTCATTTTGCATTCTGACTCGACCAGGCCATGGCCACTTACCTTGGGTTACTTTTCCTTCCCGACAAAGAAAACCATCAGGTATATCACTTATAACTTTACTCATTGGGAACACTCGCTCTACTGCTTATTAAGGCCAGCCCTAAGCATAGGGGAAATGCAACCGCTGTCTACTTTTGACTTGTACCTATGCACTGAGCTAAACCAAGCTCAGGCTTTTTCTTTCTTTTCTAGCTGGACATACTGGAATTTTCTATATGGCCATAAGCACAAATCAGAAAAGGACTTTGGCCCAACTGTGGTGGGTGACTGGAAGGAGGTCTGGGCTACCTATGCTTACACATTACTCATGCCCTCTGGTCCTGCCTGGATTCAACTCCAGATGTACTATTTACATACCACAATGGATGCCGGCCAGACCTGTCTGACTTTATAACTTGGCAGGTCTGATAGAACCTAGCTCATAATAGGTAGTTCCAGATGCATTGTCACTTGATGGTTATGGCTAAGCGCTCTGTCTCTACCAGGACCCAGTAACATGCCAAGAACTATTCATTGAAGGGTGCATAATTCTCTACTGCAGATGGCATGACTTTGTTCCAGAATCCCAAGGGCCTAAATTATGATTCTCCCATTGGAGTTTGCCATCAGCCAAGGTCACCCTTACCCATCCTTCCCTCCTCCAAACAATTAACTCTCCTGCCCCTTTCATCTAATATTTTCATCTCAAAACTCTATGTTTGACTACATAACATTGTATTTTTTTCCCTAGGATTGCCACAGCAAAGTACCATAAACCAGGTAGCTTAAGCTACAGAAAGTTACTGTCTCACAGTCCAGGAGGCTGCAAGTCTGAGATCAAGGTGTGGGCAGGATTGGTTCCTTCTGAGGACTCTGAGGGAGAATCTGTTCCATGCCTCTCCCCTAGCTTCTAGTGATGTGCTAGCAATCTTCAGTGTTCGTTGCCTTATAGAAGTATTACTCCAACCTCCAACTTCATCTTCATGTAACTTCCTCTATGTGCCTGTCTGTATCCAAAGTCCTCCTTTATAAAAAGGTACTGATCATATTGGATTAGAGGCCCACCCTACTCCAGTATGACCTCATCTTAACTAACTAAATCTGCAACAACCCTATTTCCAAATAAGGCTACATTCTGAGGCATTGGGAATTAGGACTTCAGCATGTGAATTGTGGGAAACACAGACCAGATCATCACAAGCATCTTGACGTTCTCTCCTTATTGAACACCTCTCTCTGATGTTTCCTTCCTCTTGAGATGATGATGACTGCCTCCTACTTCAGCCAAGTACTACTATTCTTTGAATTTGAACCACTCATTTAGAATGGTAGCCAGCAGAAAGCCCCAGGTGCAGCTGTCACATGCTTCCCATAGGCTTCACCCTTGCCAGACCCTCTCAATCCCAGGATAATGGGGTGCCTTCAGGCCTGTTAATTCTCTTGACCCTTCAACACAGCCACCACCCCAGGCCCCGACAAAGCTCTTTCTCCACAGACTTGACCTTGACACATGATAGTTCACATGTTCCTCACCAGAGAACATGAAAAGGCACTTTTTAAAGAAGCTGTGTTCTCTCCAGAAGCATGGAGCTGGATATAGCTGTGAAGGAGTCCAAACAACTTTGGAACCCCAGACCCTTTCATCATCTGCATCAGGCCGTTGGAAACTCCCAATTCTATCCTGCCCCTAAACAAGTAAACAAGTAGCACAATGCAATAAAACACTAAACTAGGAGTCAGGAGAGTTTGGGTCCAGCCCAGGTTCTGTTGTATACACCCAGGTGGCCTTGAGGAAGACACCCCACCTCCCTAATTCTCATCTGTCAAGCAAACGGGCAGACAAGCAACATAGTTGATCTCTTAAGTTGCCTTCAAGCATGAATGACTTAGGGCTCAAACCTGGCTGGTCATTAACTTGTCCAAAGAGAATGGAATATATTTGCTCAGTCAGGGCAGCTTGAAAATGTCCTTTTCCTCGAAAGTAATTGTGTGAAAGTAATTGTGAAACTGTGGCCAGAAGACCCTTTGACCATATTTAAAATTTAGGCTCTTGATTATTTTCCTTCAATATATTTCCAGTTCTCTATCACTGCATAACAAACCATCTCATAACTTAGTGGCTCCAGACACTAATTGTTTGGTAATAACATAGTAATTGATGATCATCCCTCACATCCTTGTGAGTTGACTGGGTTCAGTTGTGTGGTTCTTGCTCTGGGGTCTCTCCTGCAGCTGCAGGCAGATGGCAGCTGGGGCTGTAGTCATTGAAGGCTCAGCTAGGCTGACCCACCCAATGGGCTGTTGGACAAAGCTGGCTGCCAGCAGGCCACTCAACTGGGACACTGAGAAGAACACCCGCAGGAGGGCTCTCCATGTGCCTGGACTTCCCCAACATGGGGGTGAGTTGTGAGAAGAAATACCCAAGGGACTATGTGTCAGAGAAGGGATGTAAAACAAATGGGTTCCTCTCACCTAGCCTTGGAAGTACCAGCAGACCACTTCACCACATCTGTTGATTGGACAACTGAGCCCAGGTTCAAGGGGAGAGATGGAGAAGTGTCCAAGACCACATTACAGAAGAACATGTCAGGCAGAAGAACTGGCATGTCCAATGCTGGAAAATGCCATCAGCCACAATATGAAAACCTATGGTATGAACGTGTACAATAGAATGCATGTGTAATTGCATAGAAAAAGGCATCTTTGGCTGATGAAATTTTTTATTTTACTTTGTCAAATGCTTATACGGGGATTACTATATTCCAGGTACTTTTAAAAGCACCTAAACACATACAAGTACACTTAATCCTCAAAAACTCACTTAAATCACCATTATTACCTTCATTTTACTGATTGAAAAACCAAAACACTGAGAGGTTAAGGAAATTGCCTAAAACCACACAGCTAGTAAGTGCTGGGATTTGAACTCAAATTTGAACTCTGGCTCTAGAGTCTATATGCTGCAAATAAAATGAATGTTTGTTTTTTTTTAATTGGTTTATAATTTCCAAATTTTTATTATTGAAGTATAATTGGCACACAATGTTGTATTCATTTCAGATGTACAACATAGTGATGTGATCATTTTATGCATTACTCAGTGCTCACCATGGTAAGTGTAGTTACCATCTGTCACCATACAGCGTTATCACATTATTATTGATTATATTCCCTGTGCTGTACTTTCCAAATCTGTGATTTATTTATTTTATAATTTGAATTTTGTACCTGTTAATCTCTTTTATCATTTTGCCCATACCCCCACCCATCTCCCCTCTAGCAACCACCAGGTTTTTTTTTTTTTCTCTGTATTTAAGATTTTATTTGAAAAAAAAAAAAAAAAGTCTGGTTTGTTTGTTTGTTTTGGTTTTTAGATTTCATGTGCAAGTGAAATCATATGGTGTTTGTCTTTCTGTGTCTGACTTATTCCACTTAGCATAATATCCTCTAGGTCCATCTATGTCACAAATAGCAAGATCTCATTCCTTTTTATGGCTGAGTTATAGTCCATTTTATATATAGACCACACCTTCTTTATCCATTCATCTATGGATAGACACTTGGGTTGCTTCCACTTCTTGGTTATTTTAAATAATGCTACAATACAAGATACATGCTATGTATCTTTTTGAGCTAATGTTTTTGTTTTCTTTGGGCAAATGCCTGGTGGTGGAGTTGCTGGATTATCTGGTATTTCTTTTTTTAATTTTTTTGGAGAACCTCTGGAGTGATCAGACCAGTTTACATTCCCACAATAGGGCACAGGGTTCCCTTTTCTCCATATCCTCACCAACATTTGTTCTTTCTTGTCTTTCATAATTTCCAATTTTTAACAATGAACATGCATTATTTTGCATGTTCACTCACTGATACTGAGAAAAAAGAAGTCTATGAAAAGGGCTCTGGAAAGTCATCTGTGCATTTGTTTCCATGAACTTGATATTGCAGACATAGTAGTTCAGTCTAGACTAAGGAGGCAAACCTGCCCTGGGGTGTTTGACTTCTTGAAGTGTTTGACTTGTAACTCTGATCCAGCTGAACTCAATCAGGTGAAATCATGCTAATGACATCTCTCGCTACAGATATTCCAAATAAATCTTTTCAGGTAAACACAAACACTTTCATAGTGCAAGTGTGTCCTAAATATTGTATGGGACACGCTTAAGCTACACATGTATTTGGTTTTTATCTGAAATTCATATTCAGTGGAGTGTTGCATATTTTTATTTGCTGAACCAGCAACTGCCTGCAGTGAATGTGTCAGGGGCTTGGGACCACCACCAGGAATGCTACAAAGGTGGGTGAGTGGTCAGGACCCAGGACAGATCTTTATGGAAGAATTCAGCCCTGTGGTTTTCCTCCCTGGAGGCTGAGGCAGAGGAGACACTGATATCAGGAGTACCCCTGAACTGGGGCTGTTCTGTCCCTGTGCCTGTAACAATTAAAAATGAGTCAGGGGAACAAAATAAGTCAGGAGAATGAGAATCTGTTATCTGAGCCATTTTCCCTCTTTCTACTGTGTCTTTGGCAATGCATCTCTCCTGTCACACTAGGTGTAAAACCTCTCTCTCCTCTGCTACCTATGTCAAACAACGAAGGTCACTGACCTAAAGCCTAAGGAGGCTGTGGGACAACAGGAACAGGGCATGGGTTACGGAGAGGTGGATGGTGCAGGAGAGCTTAGGGTTCAGTGAAAGAACTTCTAGTTAAATATGGAAAAGAATGTGCTCCCTCTCTTGTGGTTAAAACCTGGAATGGATCACAAATTCCTAGTGACAGTGTGCATTTCAGTGGGTACTTCTTGTCCTAAGGGTCTTTAAGGGATCTCCTTTCTCAAGGTCATGAAGGGGATTAGTTTAACTTTACACCCTACTGCAGTCCTATTCCTTGGGCAGGATGGACCAAAGTGGACTAATGTGAGGACAATGGACCAGTGTGAGGACCGTGAACCTGAATTTGAATCCCTGCCCCCTATTTGCTGACCATGTGACTCAGGCATGTAATTTCACCTCCTGAGCATTAAATTCTCCCATTGCAAAATGGCAGCCCCAGAATTAGGCTCCCTTGCCCTTCCACTCTTCTCTGCAATTACTCCTTCTAGACCCTCCATTCCCCAGCAGGAAGCACGTTTTCCCTGTCCCACTTTCCCACTCCCCCAGGTACCCAGCATGATCTGAACTTTTTCCTCTGTCCCCTCCCAGCTCAGACCCTTCCCCTCACAACCACCGCTTCCGGTGCTCACCAGCCTTAGACTAAAAGCACTCCAACTCCATCTCTGCCTGCCTAGAGAAGTTGGCACATTGCTGGGTGCAAAGGAAGGCAAGCACCTGTGATGGCCCAGGAGTGCCAGGAGGGTCCTGCAAGGCAGCTAGTGCTGGCTCATGAACAGACCCAGAGAAGGAAGCATGTGTCTTGTGAACGCTTTCTATATGTCAAGAGTGAGTGAGCAGGAAGCTTACGGCCACCATTAGTGTGCAATGAAGCAATTCCAGAGTTGATGTGTTTCAGCAATTTAGTATCTACAAAATCCTCTGCCCGAGGGAAGCCATATGAGTGTGTGTATGTGTGTGAGTGTGTGTGACACACATGCACAAGGGTACACATTTCAGAAACTCCAGTGTCTTCAAAATATTCATATAGATATAGGAGTTTTATGGGGTTGTAAGCCCCAAGCCACATCATAGAGCTCCCTGATCATTGCCTTCCTGAGGCCACAAATATCCGCTCTTTTTCCCAGGATCCAACTCCCAGAGATAGCCCTCTGGATCTGATTGCATCCCAGATGTTTCTAAAGTGTTCTGGTAAAAGCTGTGCCATCGTGCTAGTTTAAGTAGAAATGATCCCCATTCCCATCACCATCCCATCATCATTTTGTAAAGAGGCCAGCCCCAGAGAACACTTTCATTATCTAATCATCTTAACTTGCATAATTATTTCCCTAAAAATACAATTAGCAGATACACCTCTGGGATTTAAAATATATAGATAGCACAGCCTAACACAAAAATTGTATCACGAAAAGGAGAAGACACTAAAACACAGAAGAAAAGAGGGACTGCAAGATTCACGAGAAGGCAGAGGTGGAGGTGGGGAATAAAACAGGAGAAAGGGAAATTAACAGAAAGGAGAAAGAGAACAAGGCAGAGGTAAGGAGAGAAAGAGCTGCCTGCAGAAGTGGGAAACTTCATGAAAATGAGCATGAGCACCCTCCATTCCAGCCCCCGAGTGTTTCTCCTGCCCACACGTTCGTCAAAGAGCACATCAAAGCCCACTGCAACCAGGAACTCCAGCCCAGACAGCTGCTCCTGCTCCACCTTCTCTGGCCCACTTCCAGTGGAGCAGTCCTGCTTTCTGCCCCCTTGCTTTACATCCAGAGCGCCCTTCACCGGCTCATCTCTCCAAGTTGACCACTTACCTGCTGGTAAGGATGCTGCTTCCTTAAGCATCACCCTTGGCTCCAGAGGCCAGGGCTTCGAGAGAAGTGACTCCTATTCCAGTGCTCTAGCCAGATTTTTGGACACTAAACCTCAGACTGAGCTCTGTCCTGGGATCCTACTTGTCTAGGACTGGGCATCAGATCACAAACCCCTCTTACTCCTCCTTCCACCCTGGAAATTATGAACATGCCATTAAGAGCATGCTTGGAGAACATGAGACCTCACGGCCCTGCTGAAGCTCCTTACCCACCTCCTACTGTATCTGTCAGGGGGCAGATACAGTAAGGATTAACCCAGGATCTAACAATTGGGGCTGTAGAGTCCCAGTATTAGCTAGTTCTCAACCCCTCCTATCCTCCCCTGCCCCACCCAGGACTGATGTAAGGCACCAGCACTGGTGGAGATACAGAGCAGGGAACTCTGGGCAGATACTGACAAGGATGACAAATGTGATCTGCCAAATTCCCTGTGCCTTCCTTGCCGTTCAGGACTGGGTGCCAACAGCTCCATTGTTGCCGGTCCCAGTTTATGCCCTGTCCATTACAACCCTGCCCATACTTTTGTACCTGGCTCTTCTCTAAATTAAACTTCTTTACACTATCTCCATTTGAGTATACCAGCCATCTCCTGTGGGCCCCAAATGATACAGGTGTTAATAAACATTAAGGCATTTTGTGGCCAAATAAGGTTGGAAAGTTTATGGTTAAATGTAACCAGGTTTTCCAGCTGCAAAGTGCAATTAAATATGTACTGAGATGTTAATGGGTTTTGTATTCCCCTTGCTATAGGAGACTCAGAAGGACTGGGGTGTTTCCCAGCCCCTGACTAAGAAGTTGGCTAACCTTGTTCCGAGTCTTGACTCCAGGATCCACAATGGGGTCATGCTATTGCCATTGTTGTTGTTGTTGTGTTACTTATTAATTAGCCATTTTATTATTAATAATAATTAGTTATTATGTTTCAGAGGCTAATGCCAAACACCTAGATAAAAAACCTCAACTGAGCTTGAGTCCAAGAAGTGGAGACCAGTAATGAGTATGGACAGAGTGCATATCTGAGCAATAGGACCTGAGCCCCAATTCCTGCAGTGCCCCAGGATGGTCAGAGCTCTCGTGGAAGCCTAAGTCACTGATGCCTGTGGGAGATGGACATGGTACCATTGGCTTGAGAGTTTCGGCTGAGATCCCTGCTTCCAAACTGAGCACAGAAAGAGCAGAGCCATCCACTCTTCAAGGTGCTCCACAGAGACCTCTCAACTCCCTTTTTCAAGAAGAAAAGCAAATAAAGATGTGTCAACTTACTTAGCAGGGTAGAGAAGGCTGCACTCTAAAAGCCTGCAGAGGGGCCCTCACACCTGTAAGGTATGGGCCCTTCCCTGCAAAGACCCCAGAAGTCTTGGCAATGGGAAGCACCAGCTAAGTCAGAAACAGAAGGTGAGGCAGGGGTGAAAAAAAGGATATGGGTTGGTTGAAATCAACATGTGGAACTGTCAGGCTCCAGAGTCTTTTCTTTGCAACCCTGGATAGCCACATGACACTCTATCCTGCCCAGATGGCAGAGCAGAGGTTGGTCCTCTAATTATGATTACTAATTACTGAACTGGAAAAGCTTCAGATACAAGTGCAGGAACACTCGGCAAAGCAGAAGAGTCTTGCAGGGAAAGTCAGCTCACACGTGACAGATGAATCTTTGTGGTTCAAAACAGAAATGAAACTCTACATTTTGAATAGTGAGGAAAAACCCGCCTCCCAGCTCCCTTTTGCCATCCAGCTTTGAGAACGACAGCAGTTAGATAGAGATAGAGATAGAGGTAGAGATAGAGAAAGAGATAGAGATGGTACAGATAGAGGTAGAGAGACAGAGACAGAGATTCCAGGAAAAGATAGACCTTCCTGAAAAAACTGAATTCTCCTATCTTCTCACCAAAAAGAAAGACCTATATCCTGCTTGGTGCTTAATAACTATACAGGGAAACCATATAAGAAGCCCTCCGCCCCCAACCCACACACACACACATGCAGTGCTTCTAACCATTTTTAAGACCTTGCTCTAAACATGAATCACAGCCATGAAATATAAAAAACAGCAACCAAAATGAATAGAAAAAAAAACCTAAAGAAAATGATATTAAAAGCAGAATAGAATTTCCAAAACTTCTGTTAATATCTTTTAATTAATATGAGAAAATATCATATCAACGGAATAAAAATTGGATCCCATTTAAAAAGGAACAATGAAAGAACAGAAAGAATTCTTAGAAAATTAACATATGATAACAAAAGTTAAAAACATAATAGAATCACAAAGATGTCTTCCAAAATAAAGAAACTAGAAAGAAAGATTAAAAGTTGTAAATAAATTTAGAGGATATTCCAAGAAGTTCAACAATTATCTGAAAGGCATACCAAAAAAAAAGAACAGATAAAAGCAGGGAGAAACAGAGAGAAGGAAGTCGTCCAACATGTGCAACAAAAACCTCTCCCATGAACTAAAATATATCAGTCTCCTGACTGAAGTGGCTCCCTGATTGCCCAGCACAACCAATCAATAAAGCCCTACATTTAGGTTCCTCATCATGAAATTTTAGACCAGCAGGGTTAAAGACAATGTCTTAAATTCTTGGGAGAGAAAAAAAAGACAAATCAAAATGGTCGAAATATGAATGAAAATTGATTTCATGGAAAATTAAAAGACAAAATTCTGAGAAAAATTTCTTTCTTTTTTTAAATTTTGTTTTATGTGAATTCAGTTAATTAACATATAGTATATTATTAGTTTCAGAGATAGAGTTTAGTGACCATCAGTTGCATAGAACACCCAGCGCTCATTACATCATGTGCCCTCTTTAACGCCCATCACCCAGTTACCCATCCTCCCACACACCTCCCCTCCAGCAATCCCCAATTTGTTTCCTATAGTTAAGAGTGTCTTACGGTTTGTCTCCCTCTCTGATTTCCTCTTATTTTAGTTTTCCTTCCTTTCCCCATGGTCCTCTGTTTTGTTTCTTAAATTCCACATATAAGTGAAATCATATGATATTTGTCTTTCTCTGATTGACTTATTTTGCTTACCACAATATCTTCTATTTTCATCCACATCATCACAAATAGTAAGATTTCATTTTTTATGGCTGAGTACTGTTCCATTGTGTGTATGTATAAATATGAATATAACTAGAAATAGAAATATATACACATATATATATTACATCTTCTTTATCATTTCATCTGTCAATGGACATCTGAGCTCTTTCCATACTTTGGCTGTTGTGGACATTGCTGATATAAACATCAGAGTGCAGGTGCCCCTTTGGGTCACTATGTTTGTATCCTTTGGGCAAATACCTACTAGTGCAATTGCTGTGTCATAAGGCACTGAGCAAAATTTCTTTTCAATATAGAATTAAATTCCCAACTAAACTATGATTCAAACATGAAGGTAGAAAAAAGATATTTTTAGACCTACAAGGCACATTCAGTCTTCCCAACAGCACCTAGACATATGGTGGAAGAAAGCCAAAAAAGGAAAATATGGATCCCAGGAAACAGGGCTCTACACAGGACAATAAGAAAGGTAAATCCTAGGGTGGTAGAAAAGAGGAGCCCCAGAGGGCAACCTTACAGCAGGTATAGAGAGCAAGTTGATCCAGATGGGAACGTAAGGTTACTTACTTTGAGGAAGCATGGCATTAAAAAAAATCAAGCTGTTATAAACCCTGTTATGAGCACACTAAAGTGCACTAGTTGGCTCAGCAATGCACAAGATTCACATTCCATAGCCCCAGAAATGCTGAATATTGGGTGACACAGAATTTGTGACAAACTACATGGTTGGTATGGCAGAAATGGTATTGAGAGGTAAAGAATAACTTCCCACATTAAGAATATGCATTCTACACTCCTGAAAGTAAAGTGAGCTAGGCATCCCCTGTCAAAATACTTCTGACTACAGAACCCCTTTGCGGTGAGGCATCCTGTGAGGCTGGTGCTCCATGGGATCTCCTTGATGGATTTCGTCCACCGCCCTCTGATTCTCCTAACCCAGGAGCCTGCCCTGTGGTAACGAGAGCCAGCACAATGCCTATTAAATCACAATGCACAGCAGTGCACTAGTATAAGTCTAAATGAATGAGGCTCACAGGAGTCCAAAATCATGGCTTTGAGGCAGTAAGTTTTGTTTTGTTTTGTTTTGTTTTGTTTTGTTTGGAAGGTGGCTTTATTTTTGCTACTTCTTTGGGGTTTTTTAATTTTTAATTTTTTATTAACATATAATTATTAGTAGTATTAGTATAATACTTAGTATATAGTATAATACTAGTATATAATACTTAGTATAATAATTAGTATACTAGTATTAGTATTAGTATTATTAGCCCCAGGGGTATAGGTCTGTGAATCGCCAGGTTTACACACTTCACAGCACTCACCATAGCACATACCTTCCCCAATGTCCATAACCCCACCCCCCTCTCCCTGCCCCCCTTCCCCACCCCAGCAACCCTCAGTTTGTTTTGTGAGATTAAGAGTCTCTTCTAGTTTGTCTCCCTCCCAATCCCATCTTGTTTCATTTATTCTTTTCCTACCCCCCCCCCCAAGCCCTACACACTGCCTCTCAACTTCCTCACATCAGGGAGATATGATAATTATCTTTCTCTGACTGACTTATTTCGCTAAGCATAATAACCTCTAGTTGAGGCAGTAAGTTTTAATGAAGAAAATGGGATACATTGATTTCCTTTTAAAAACTGGAAGTGTGTAAACCTGGTGATTCACAGACCTGTACCCCTGGGGATAAAAATATATGTTTATAAAAAATAAAAAATTAATGGCTAAAAAAAAAAAAAAAAACTGGAAAGATTCTAAAGCCACTCCTTGATGTGCTTTCTGCCTGACTGACCAGATTCCCTGAGGCCTCCAGGCATGTGAGACAAAGTCCTCCTTTGTCTCTCAACTCAGACATCACCCATCATGTTTTTAAAGGCAATTGGGTGGCACTCCAGCACCCTGGTCTCACAGTTCTTGGGTGTAACCTGACTTACCTCACCTCTGTAACTCCAGCATCCCTCCCTCACACCACAACTTCCCATCTTCAAAAGAGCCTGGTCAAGTTAATTCTCTTTTATTGTTCACTTAACTACTTGTTCAACTGATAAGGCTAAGTTTATTCATCTTTTTTAAGTGTGTGATGGCACTGCAACATTGCTATTGTAATCAGAATCCATGGACTGTGCTCAAAAAATGATGGGGTAGTTTATTTTTGAGATATAACTATATGTATGTGTGTACCCGTGTATGTTTAAGACATGCAAATATTATATCCTTTGCAACTGTTTGTTAAATATGTCAACCAACAATATACAAAGGAGTGTAAAAAACAAAAGCACCCTTCCTGCTCTCTTTTTCCCATTATACCTGCTTTTCAACTCGATGATACTTGGTTCTTGGAACTTGTATCTTCTCCTAGTGTCCTTTCCTCTCATTCCTTTCCTACACTCTAGAACTGAGGTCAAGATTTCAACTCTCCTGACATTAGGCTCTTTCATTTTTTTTTTTCTCATGCCCTCACTCTTCTGTGCCACCTGTCCTACAAACACCCTTCACTCCAGGTACACCTGGACACCCAAGCAGTGCTAGGGAATTCACACAACCATGGATGTTGAAGGTCTGGTGATATTATCCTATTCAGCTGTGTCTTGAAACTATTGGGCTCTGTTAATTTTCTCTCCCATTCAGTTTTCCCTGATCTCCTTGAACCTGTACCCTCTTCGCTTCACCTTTTGTTCACAGTGGAAGAGGAATCCGTCTCCAGGTTCACAGCCAACTCGTTCTCCTCTGTCCTTGGTTTCATCTGCTTCTAGCTCAAGCAATTGCTGTCCTTCATTCACAATATCAACTTCCCCTCATCCACCTGCTCCTTCCCCTCAAGTCTTCTCCTTAGATTTGAAGTCACTTGTCATTTTAACCTTATCTATTTCCTTCCATTCTGAGCTTCTTAGAGGGAAATGTCAGCACTTAGTATCTCCACTTGGTGTCTCCTAGTCATGCCTTACTGTAAACATGCTGTCATAGTTTTCTGCCCCCACCTTAGAAGGTAAGTTATTCTGCCAACTGCCAAGTGAAACAGGTGCTTCTTAGCCCTTAAACAACGTTATTCTTTGATGTGCTTCATGCTCTTGATCAAGAATTCTTTCCTTTCTCTCTTCCTTTCCCTGTTTCTTTCCTCTTCATTTTTGTTTTGTTTTGTTTTGTTTTAAAGATTTTATTTATCGGAGAGAGCACATGCAGACAGGAAGAGACAGAGAGAGTGGCAGGAAGAGACAGAGAGAGAAGCAGGCTCCCTGCTGAGCAAGGAGCCCAATGTAGGACTCGATCCCAGGACACTGGGATCATGACCTGAGCTGCAGGCAGCCGCTTAACCAACTGAGCCACCCAGGCGTCCCTTCTTCTTCGTTTTTGACAATTCATTTACTCACCCAGAAAGCATTCACTGAGCATCTACTCCATGCAAAGCTGGGCACAAGAGTCCACAGTCTGCTGAAAGAAAGTGGTCATGGAGACCAGAGCACTCTGCAAAGGGCTACAAGTGTAGTGCCGAAGTTTAGGTATGGGAGGGAGCACAATGAAGGAATTGTCCTTTACATTTAGGAGAGAAGTCATCAGAGAGAGGACCTGAAAGATGACAGAGTATTTGCCAGAAAGATTCAAGGAGATGTGCAATCCTGGAAGAGTTACTAGGAAACGAAGGTTGGAGTCCTCTAGTGCCTTGGGACCCCTGGCCCCCTATAAATTGTATGGTGTGGCTGGGGGCTAAGCGCAAGGGTCTGCTCATTACTAGGTCTCTCTCCACCAGCATCCTAAGGTCGCCGCTACTATGGTCCCTCCTTTGTCTATCTCTTCTTCCCCCTCAGAACCCTCTCCTTGAGTGGTCTCAGGTTTACCCCCATCTAGATGTAAAAAATACAACCGCAGGCGCCTGGGTGGCTCAGTGGGTTAAGCCGCTGCCTTCAGCTCAGGTCATGATCTCAGGGTCCTGGGATCGAGTCCCACATCGGGCTCTCTGCTCAGCAGGGGGCCTGCTTCCCTTCCTCTCTCTGTGATCTCTTCCCTTCTGTGATCTCCTACTGTGATCTCTCTCTGTCAAACTAATAAATAAAATCTTTAAAAAAAAAAATACAACCTCATCTTCCTCCTGAATTCTCTGTTGTGGTTGATGGTGTCCTCGTCCCCCAGTGACCAATGATGGAAGCCTAGGGGTCATTCTGAACTCCCAGCTATTCTTTCCCTGCCCCCAGCAATATCCAGGAACTGTCAATTCCACTGCCAGATGCCTTCACCTCCCACTGCCAAGGAGCTGTCAACCTCTCTAACACAAGCCACCCTGAGGGCCTTCTAACTGACTTCTCTGCCTCAAATCTCATCCACCCTCTTCATGCCAGCCACTAAGATACCATTATAGAACACAAATAGGATGGTTACTCTTCCCTTCACTTCCTGTCAGGGCAGCAGGTTTCCTCAAACTTTCTCAAGAGACTCTCCCAAAGGCAGAGCAAAGCCAACATATTACCCCTTAAGGGGGCCGGCCTGGAACCCAGCCAGAGGCTTGTTCCAATGCTACAATCATGCTTTAAATTACTTAGCTACTGAATTATTCAACTTCTTCCCCAAGGATGTTCAAGTAAAATTAATGCCCCAGGAAGATTGCACTATGTTTATTTCTCTTGTGGCTTTGAGTTCTCCCTGACATACCATCTCATGCCACCATCTCTACCCGTTCCCAGACTGAGGAGCAGACATGCCCACCCCAAGCCTGGTACAAAAAGCTCTCCTAGCTCCGCCCATGCCTGGCCCTCCAGTACCACCACTTTCTTCTCTCCACTTCATACTCCATTCCAGCAATATGCTCTCTGAGTCCTCAAAAATCAGGGCCTATGCCTGATTAACTAAAAAAAATTAACTAACTATACTCTGGTTCAGAAATTGTCCTCAACCAGAACGTCCCCTCTCTTCAAAACTTCAGGGTTCCCATTTTGCAATGGACTTCTAAAATACTCACGATGTAGTATTGTAATTTTTATTAAACTAATGTTTCTCATTAGTGAAACTAATGTTTCTCATTAGTGAAATTTTTGTGAAGGACACATGTTCATTACTTAAAAGGTAAGCAATAAAAAAAAATATAAGAATACAGTAAGTCAGTCAACCTCCCATTGGTTATCCAATGTTCACATTTAAACATCATTTCAGGAATACCTGTACGTATAACAGCTTTGTGATTGTTTCTAGGTCAGTCTCTGGTACAAGGCAGTGAGCTGCTTGAGGATCCCAGTCTCACTCATGTGCTCAACACCTTGGATGCCTGACTATGCCGGGGAAGGGGAGTGACTCCCAGTGGCATGTCCTCCAGAAACAAGAGCCCACTGTTACCTGCTCTTTGCTGACCATCATCTTTGAGCTCAAAACCCTGGGCTCACCCAATCTCCCAGCCTTACCTCCCCTTTCCCACCCACTTTTACCACCTATTTCCTGTATCCTGCCCTGGGCTAAAGATTCACCAGGTGAGAACCTGGCGGACTTTCTAATTACAGGGGAACTGACAGGGTGGGGTGGAGAGAGGCATATTTTTAGCTGTGTGAAGAGAAAGGAGATCAAGAACAAAAATTTTCTGTCGGAACCTTCCTCAGCTCCTGCTCCTGAACTCAGCAGGTTCCCAGGGTCTCAAACTTGAAAAGTTGTAGAATGAGAGTCAGTGAACAAGAAAAGCTGTGGGAAGAGCTGCTGGGAGGGGAGAAAAATGGTTAACATTGCTGTCAGAATATTTGTTTTGGAGAGGTTTGCAAAACAGTGAAATGTGTTTACTGTTCGACATTAGAAAGCTAACAAGAAATAGACACAGAGGCAGTGTGACGCTAACCGCCTTTGACACTGGTGATGGCCCTTTGGTTGGAACAAATTCACCCAGTGCCGAAACAGATTATTTCATGCGTCCGTTGTCTTGAGAGCCACCCTTTGCAAATATTCTAATGCCCAAGTTGGCTCATCTGTCTACTTATTGATTTATTTGAAAGCAGATTGGTGTGGAGAAGCATCCAGCAAGGCAGGATCCTGCAAGGATGCAGTGGCCAAAGGCAGGAGAAGATGAGGTCCCTGGGAGGAATCACCCCTGCTGCAGCTTGTTGGTTCAGGAGCAGCAGTGTCCCTCAGGGCCATCCCCTAGGGTGATGACTCATTCTGACGTGCCATTGCCACTCATTTAGTCTTCACAGCTACAGGTGGAGAGAAACTCTTAGCCACTTTACAGATGAGGGTCTGAGGCCTCAGACATTCTGTAGCAGTTGAGCAGCAGAGTTGGGATTTTGGCTGAAAGTCAGAGCTCTCCCCACCACCTTCACCTTTCTCTTGAGTCCTGCTCCTAGAGAAAGGACACCAAGCCTCTTCCCTCTGGCAAACTGGGCCCTGGCCACATTCATCCATCTCTCCCTCTGCTCCTCTGCAGGTAGGCTCCCACCCTTGTCCAGCTTTCACACAAACACAGGGGCTCAGTTCTAGGGGTATAGGGATTAGACTAACTTTGCCTTCTATAATTAGAATAATAGTGTCTATTTAAGTTTTCTTAGCAATTGATATTGTTCAAAATGCTTCAAATATATCTTTAAAAATAGCATCAACATAGTTCAGGGATGCCAATTCCCACTGACTGGTTACAACTGCCTAGATTGAGCTGTGAGTTGAGATGGATCCTGAGGTCAACTCCAGGTTCAGTGGGAAAAATTCCAGGGATTGACGCACAGCATCATCTACACATATAGTAAAGTTACATCATAACCACATTTAATTCACCCAAATGCAACCACTAAGATTCTATAAAAATGAAGAACGATAGAGAAATTTTAGAAGTATGAGTGATTCTACCCATCCTTACACTCAGTGGGCACATACCCTGGAGTGAGGGGAGGGGCTCTCACTTACCCTCATGCATCCACTAAGTGGGATTCTGGAGTTCCAAAGAGATACAAGTACTTTCAAACAGCAGACCTTCAAATGCAAGCCAAATATTTCATCTACACTGTCCTGTTCCAACACTGGAAACCATTTTTGAAAGGTTTGAGTTTTCCAACTTGGAACCTTTATATGGGATTTTCAAGACTAATTTTGTTTATGTTCAATTTCATAAGGAGCCCATTCCTTACATGGGGCATGTAATCTAGGGTACTTGCTGTCCTGGTAGAGCAGATGAGCACTGGGCTGGATTTACACCTGCAAGCTCTGCCAGTTACTACAACCAAAGTAAATTAGCAGTTTCCTAAACTTTGCTACAGGCCTCACTGCAGACAGAAAATAGTAGCACCAGGTAAACCCCAGCGCCAGGTTTTGAGAAAATGCTTCAGCTGTGTTCTTCCAAGTTCTCAAGTTTTGTCCACTCCACCTCTTGCTAGCTGGGCCACCTTGGGCAAGTCTGCAACCTTTCTGATCTGTTTCCTTATCTTTAAAATGGAGCCAATAATCTATTATAGGTGACTTCAAAGAGCAAACCCAAGAAGATATGTAGAAAAGGGTATTCTGAATTTTAAAAAGCACTCTAAAAATAGTTTTGCTTTGCTTGTAGGTGGTTTTCCGTTTGTGTTTTCAAGATGCTGTTGCGTATCAGAATACAGACCTGATGTTGTCACGGTCTACCTAAAATCCTTCTGCTATAGACCATTTGTGACCCTTCGAAATCCACATTGAAGTACTAATCCCAAAAGTAATGGTATTTGGAGATGGGGCCTTTGGGGGGTAATTAAATTTAGGTAAGGTCATGAGGTAGGACCAGCAGGATGGGATTAGTGTCCTTATAAGAAGAGGAAGCTACTCAAGACCTCTCTCTCTCCCCCTCTTTCACTCTCTCTCTTTTTTCTCTTCCCCCTCCCCACAAAGGAAAGACCATGTAAAGACACATCTAGGGAGAGGGCCTTCACCAAGAGCTCAACCATGCTGGCACCCTGATCTTACACTCTCCAAGTCCAAAACTAGAAGAAATAAATATTTGTTGTTTAAACCCCCAGTCCATGGGGTTTATTGTGACTGATCAAGAAGACCAAGTCACCTTCACTGACCACCTAGGTCCTTGGGGAAAAGACTGTACTTCAACCTAACATGCAGGACTCTTCATAAATTTGTCCCTATCTACCAACCCCTCCATTCCCGCAAACACATCCCTAACTTCAAATCCCCACACACACCATGCTTCAAATAACTCTTTCCCATCATGCATGTTATTTCTTCTGTTGTTGAATGATTAAAAGTTGAATGATCCAACTCAAAACTCTTTTCTCTGCAAGTCTGAATCAATTATTTTGTTGTCTTTCTTGGGCCCATGTCTGCTGTGGTGCTTGTCCCATCACATTGTTACTGGATATTAAAATACCTTTACCCTCTAGGAGAAGAATAAATGAAACAAGATGGGATTGGGAGGGAGACAAACCATAAGTGACTCTTAATCTCACAAAACAAACTGAGGGTTGCTGGGGGGAGGGGGTTTGGGAGAAAGGGGTGGGGTTATGGACATAGGGGAGGGTATATGCTTTGGTGAGTGCTGTGAAGTGTGTAAACCTGGTGATTCACAGACCTGTACCCCTGGGGATAAAAATATATGTTTATAAAAATAAATAAATAAATAAATATAAAATTAAAAATAAAAAAAAAATACCTTTACCCTCAAATGACCATGGGAAGCATGGGGAGCTCTTATTCCTTTTATTATTAATGTCAACCCTTAGACTAGAACTCAATATATTGATGGATGAATAAATGAATGAATGAATGATCCATGCTCAAGTTAGAGGTTTATGACTATCTCCAAGCAGTATTGAAAGTGAGGAAAATATTAGTGATATCAATTTGACATGGATGTACCTACCACATTTCCCTCAAAAACTTGAAAGTCTCTTTTTCCCCACCCACCCACCCTGACAGCTAAGTTTCCTTTATGCCTTCACTGAGGAAGAGCAAGCCTGGAAAATCCCACTGAAGCACCTCTTTTCTTTTTAATATTTTGTATGTATTTATTAGACAGAGAGAGAGAGATCACAAGTAGGCAGAGAGGCAGGCAGAGAGAGAGGGAGAAGCAGGCTCCCCACTGAGCAGAGAGCCCAATGCCGGGCTCGATCCCAGGACCCTGGGATCATGACCTGAGCTGAAAGCAGAGGCTTAACCTCCTGAGCCACCCAGGCGCTCCAGAAGCACCTCTTTTCAAAAGGAATTAAGGACAGAAATACAGAGCTCATGGTACTGATTAAGTCAGAGCACCAGGTATTTTTTATCTTGTGCTATTTAAAAGCCATCTATCTGACTTACCGGTAACATGGTACCCAAAGCAGGCTTTTCTGATATCCTCTTAAAATGTTTACAAAAATACGGGGGGAAAAAATGAAATTTACAACCAATGAAACTAAGAGAACTTTACAGAAAAGTAGATGGAAGTGTATTAGGGAAAAATACCTAACCAAGCTTTGCTTTGCAACATATTGAGGCCCTATACCATATGAAACAAAGACTTTTTAATTTAGGAAGACATTTCATGCTTCCCTCACTGCCTGTCCTCTGACTCAGAGACTCAGAAACCCAGGTCTATACCAGGGATCAGTGTAAGGAGCCATACATTGGCTGATCTGAGTTTTAACCAAGGAACTGTTGACTGATCTTTTACCCCCTCTTATTAGCCACCAACCCTAAACCCTGAATTTTTCTACATCTCTTTAATAACAACTCTTAGAAACCACTCATCAGAAGTTCAGGGAAGCTAGGAATGTATATTTTCATGTATTCCATCCATTCAGCTTATCAGAGAACCAGGCAAATAGTTGCAACAGGAAAAGATGCCTTCTAGGTTATTACTGAAGTTTGGCATTTACACTAGAGGTTGTATGCATAAACCCAGCCAATGAATTTAAATTTGGGAAAGTGAAGATTTGAGATTTTGCCTCAAATGGACAAACAACAGAATAAAAGTTATTTCAAACCTCTAGTAAAAGAATAATACAGATTTTAATTCTTTTGAAGATTAATAAAGAAAAATAATTCAAAGAAAGAAAATTGCTTGACAAGAGAAATGGAACAGCATATAAGACACAGTGGAAGAGCATACCTCTGAAAAATGATCACCTCTGGGCATCAGAAGAAAATGTCTGGAAATTTGTATTCTCAGTAGAATCCAACAAGTCATTACCTCTTATGAAACAGAATGAAAAGAAACTGAGATTTCAAAGACAATTGAACAAAAATAAGAAATGGATAAAATATAGAAATGATTACCAACCTTTCAGCATTATAATGGACTAGACCTCAGTGAATTATAAAAATCACCTTTTATAGCATTTTGAGTTCTCAAGAAAAGAAAATCCACAAGAGCATGAAATGGAGAAAGCAAGAGCAGCTTGAGAGAAGGAGCACTGAGGACTATAAAGACAGGATTGCATTTTTTTAAAAGATTTTATTTATTTATTTGACAGAGAGAGAAAGAGCAGCATGGGGAGATGGAGAAGCAAACTTCTTGATGAGCAGGGAGCCCAGTGAGGGACTCGATCCTAGGATGCTGGGACCATGACTGAGCTGAAGGCAGATGCTTAACCAACTGAGCCTCCCAGTGCCCCAAGACAGGATTGCATTATAATTAAATTCCTGTATCATTAAAATCAAGAAGCTAAACTTGCAGCCCTATACTAATTGGGGGAAATAAACTTGATAACCTATTAAACTGAGTTCCTTCAAAGAGACTGAAATTGTCATAGATCGATAATGCTCCTCGATTCCTAGTAGAAGCACAAAACCTCTCTGAATGAAAATTACCCCATCAAATGTTCCTAGTTTTCCCATCTGTTAAGTTCAACCAAATATGAACTCACAATACAAAATTTTACCCAAACCCACAAGGAAACAAGGTACTATGGTTAAGAATCATCAGAAATAATATGCAACACATCACAATATCTATTTGAGGAAGACTACAAAACTCTAATGAAAGAAATCAAAGAAGAACTAATTAAATGGAGAGATAGTCCATTTTCATGGATAGGAAGATTTCATATTGTCAAGATGTCAATTCCTCCCAACTTAATCTATAAAGTCAATACAGTTCCAACCAAGATCCCCGAAAGTTGTTTTGTGAGTATCAGTAAATTGATTCTAAGGAGTACTCACACTATTTGACCTTAAGACTTAATATAAAGATACAGAAATCAAGACAGTGTGATATTGGTGAAAGAATAGACAAAGAGCTCAATGGAGCAGAATATGAGTCCAAAATTAGACCCACACAAATATAGTCAACTGATCTTTGACAAAGGAGTAATAACAAAAATGTTGGTTATTAATGAATAATTGACCATCCATGCAAATAAAGAAATATATACATAAACTCACAAATAAATAATCTAGACACAGATCTTACAAACCTTTCAAAAAATTAACTCAATGTGGATCACAGGCCTAAATGTAAAATGCAAAACAATAAAATTCCTAGATGATAACATAGAGGAAAACCTACATGACCTTGAGCATGGTGATGCCTTTTTAAATACAACACCAAAGGTATGATCCACAAAAGAAAGAATAACCTGGACTTCAGTAAAATTAAAAAATTCTGCTTTGCAAAAGACACTATCAAGAAAAGCCACAGACTGGGAAAAAATACTTGCAAAAAACTTTCTTATAAAGACTGGTATCCGAGTTACACAAAGAACTCTTAAAACTCTTACACAAAGAAAGAAATTTTAATTTAAATATGGGCAGAAAATCTTAACAGACAACTCATCAATGAATATACAAGGTAGCAAATTAACATGAAAACATGCTCAACATCATATGTCATTAAGGAATTGCATATTAAAACAAAAATAAGATCCCACCACCCAAAATAAATAAAATATTTTAAAAAACAAGGGAGGGCACGCTGGGTCCCTCAGTTGGTTAGGCGACTGCCTTCGGCTCAGGTCATAATCCCGGAGTTCCGGGATTGAGTCCCACATCAGGCTCCCTGCTCAGTGGGGAGTCTGCTTCTCCCTCTAACCCTCTCCTCTCTCATGTTCTCTCTCTCACTCTCTTTCTCTCAAGTAAATAAATAATTTTTTTTAAAAGAAGATACCACCACCCACATTTTAGAATGACTAAAACCAAACACTGACAACACCAAATGCCAATAAAGACACGCAGTCACAAAAACACTCATTCATCTCTGATAGGAATACAAAATGGTGCTTGGAAAATAGGTAATTTCTTAGAAAACTAAACACTCTTACCATATGATCCAGCAATAACATTCCTTGATATTTATCCAAAGGAGCTGAAAATTTATGTCCACAAAAAAACCTGCACACAAATGTTTATAACAGCTTTATTCAGAATTGCCAAAACTTGGAAGCAAAAAAGATGTCCCTCAGTATGTGAGTGAATAAATAAACTGTGGTACAATCAAACAGTGGACTATTATTCAAGACTAAAAAAAAAAAAAATGAGCTACTAAGCCACGAAAAGATAGAGAGGAACCTTAAATATATATTAGTAAGTGAAAGATGTCAATCTGGAAAGACTATATATTTACTGTATATTCTACTGTATAATTCTACATATGTATGTATGTATGATTCTAACTATATTACTATATGATTCTAACTATATGACATCCTGGAAAAGGCAAAACTATGAAGACAGTCAAAGGACCAGTGGTTGCTAGAAGTTGGTGGAGGTTGGGAGGATGAACTGATGAAATATAGAGGATTTTTAGGCCAGTGAAACTATTCTATATGATACCATGATGATAGATTTGTGCCATTACACATGTCAAAACCCTTGGAATGTACAACTCTAAGAATGAATCCTAATGTAAACTAGGGTCTTTGGGTGAAAATAATGTGTCAATGTAGGTTCAACAATTGTGACGGAGGTACCATTCCTGTGTGGGTATTGATAGTGGAGGAGGATACATTTGGGGGATGAAGAGACACAGTATGTAAGAAATCTGTATTTGCCCCTCCGTTTTACTGTGAACTAAAACTTCTCTATAAAACAAGGTCTATGAGCATCTGAGTGGCCAGTGGTTTAAAGCCTCTGCCTTCAGCTCAAGTCATGATCCCAGGGTCCTGGGATCAAGCCCCATATCAAGCTTTCGGCTCAACAGGGAGCCTGCTTCCTCCTCTCTCTCTTCCAGCTTCTATTGCCTACTTGTGATCTCCATCTGTCAAATAAATAAATAAAATCTTTAAAAAAAAAAAAAACACCGAAGTCTATTTTTTAGAAGTGTATACTTAAATATTATCTCTGAACGAAGTCACCTTGAAAAGACACTGCTTAGAAATTTGGATATCTCCAAAATTACATGGCAAGCAGGATAATTTTTTTTTAATTTTATTTATTTATTTTTTTGTCAGAGAGAGAGAGCGAGAGCGCAAGTGCACAGGCAGACAGAGTGGTAGAGGGAGAAGTAGGCTCCCTACGGAACAAGGAGCCCGATGTGAAACTCGATCCCAGGACGCTAGGATCGTGACCTGAGCCGTTTTTTTGTTTTTTTTTTTTTTAATTCATAACTGGACACACAGTAATGAACTTAAAAACACTAAATAAAAAGAAAAAACTTTCAAAGAAGCTTGAGAGGGAAGACAGATCACCTACTTTAGGACTAGCAGTAAATTCCTCAGCAGTAATAATGGAAGCCTGAGGAAACTATCCCCAGTAAGAAATCATGCACTACTGATGGGAATGCAAAAGGCCACATCCACTTTGGGAAAAGTTTGGCATTTTGAACATGCACATTCCCTACAGCACAACAGTTCTATCCCTAGATATATGGCCACAGGTATTAATTGTGTAAATTGTGTAAAGTGTTCATCAGGAAACATGTACTAAAATGTTCATAATCTCAAAAGTATGAAAACCACCAAATATCCATTAACAGAGTATGGCTAAATGAATTGTAACAATGGAGTGTTACAAGGCAGGTAATAGGAAAACTATAGATGTACACAAAAACTGGCATCAATTTTATAAATACAGCATTGAATGAAAAAAATCACACTGCATAACAGTATTTTACAAAGCTATTAAACATTACATTGTTTTCAGATACATACTTTACGATAAACTATTTTTTAGAAATAAGGGAATGACAATATAACTTGCTGATGGTCGTTACCCATGGGGGAAACACAAGCAGAGGAGTACCTTTAAAGCTATGGTTTATATTCCAGTTTTTAAAGTGGATGGTAAAGCCAGCTGTGAGTTCCCATTTTGCTATCATGATTCATAACTCATGTAACTTATAAGCTATATATATTATAATCTGTTATGCAAAAATTTAAAAGAAATTGCAATAAAATTTCAAATATGATGTCAAAATTAAACAAATAAGTAAATAAAGAACAGTCCCGACACTGCCGAAACAAAAACATTGCTATGAAATGTGTATTTCAGAAGACTTTTCTAATAAATGGTAAAGCCCAAAGAAACAAATAAGAAAAAAGAACATATTATAGATATGGAAGACAGTAAGTAGAAACAAACAAACATTCCTGAAAACAAAACAGAGCACAACACATGGAACACCAATAGCTAAGGACAATTGAAGAAAACTTCCCTGATATTAAAAACTGGATTTGCCAGACCAAAAGGAGTCACAACAAAGTAAAAACAAACAAACAAACAAACAAATAAATAAACAAATAAAATCTAGAGAAATGCCTTAATGACATGTTTAATTTTAAGAATAAAATGAAGAATCATATAAAAAATAGAGTCAAAGAAAATAAAATAGCTCTCCTAAAAAAAAATACAGCAAGCCAATCTCAGAATTTACCTATTGTAAATTAAAATGCCAAAAACAATGGCATAATAGCAACAAGGTTTCAAGGGGGGGAAAAAAAGAGTTATCAACTGAGAATTCTGTGCTGGTTGTTACTTACACATAATAGCAATAGAAAATATTCTTAAATATATGCAAGTACACACAAAAATATATATACCACTCAAAAAGTCTTTTTGAAGGAAATAAAAACTAATTAAAGACAAAACAGCTGACAGGAATAAGTGAATAAAAATAAAGAACTCAATACTGAAGAAGGTTTTCTGTAAAAGGACTGGTAAATACTGAAATCATTAAGACAAAGACTTAAATGAAAACACCTGCTATCAAGGAAATTACAAAACCCAAGAAATGTCAAAAAATAATTACCAAAAGATATATAATGTAAAATGACAGTAAATACACAGTAATTAACTAGTTTAAACATTACATATTAAATTAACACATACCCTAGATAAAAGAACAATTGAGGGAAGTAAATTATACTACTCTGTAAATAATAGACAAGCAGGTATTAGATAATATTGGTGATATTAGATATTTTGATAATATTAGACATTAATACTTGGTTGACATTGATAAAGAAAGTTAAGGAACAAGTATGTCCTTTTAATTAAAAGTAACCAGGTGGTGGGTACGGATTGCATGGAGCACTAGGTGTGGTACAAAAACAATTAATACTGTTATGCTGAAAATAAATAAAAAATAAACTAAATAAATAAAGAAAGAAATAAAAAGTAATCACTTAGAAAAGAGAAGAAAAGAAAAGAAGTATTAATTTATTTACCAAAAGTAAAACTAATGATATATATTTCTAAAATACAAAAATGGCCAAGAAAAACAAGATGAAAGAGGAACAAAACTTATCTGTGATAGTAATCAATAACAATAGGATAACCTCACCTAATGAAATTCAAAGACATTCAGATTTAACTTTAAAAAGAATTCAATTACAAATTATCTCCAAGACATACTTTTAAAAATAATAATAATAAAATGACACAAAGTTTAACAATAAAAAGATGAACAAAGATGTACCAGACTAATATGAACAAAAAGAAAACAGAGGCAATAAGATTAATATTAAAACAGAACTCAAAGCAATATGCAATAAACAAGATAAAGAGGACCATGTTTAATTGATAAAGAGCAAAATGCACAAGGCAGATAAAGTAATATAAAACTTCTATGTTTTGAGTAACTAGCATCAAAATAAGTGAAATAAAAATTATTAGAGATATAAGAAATTGACAGAAACACATTAGAATCATGAGATTTCTTAATACATATTTTTGAGACCTGATAGAGAAAATAGGAAAATAGAAGAATATGGATAACGCAATTAAGAAAATTGATTTAACTTTTTCATTAAACCTGGCAGTTTGTAGAGAATATATCTTCTTTTCCAGTGTCCATGAACATTAATGAAAGTTGACCATATAATGGACCCTAAAGAAAACCTCAAAAATTTACTCAGAAGCAAAAGTTATCATCCTTGGTCTCTGATAGACACTATTATAAGACTAGAAAGCCAAAGCAGATGCACACATATAACAAATCAACTGGAAAATGCTTTCCTAAATCATTATGGAGCTAAAGAGGAAATCAAACATATACTTAGAGAAAGCTTGCGTAAGGGGAACACTGACATATCTCCTGTTAAAAGATTAAACATTACAAAGGCACAATTCTTCATCAAACTTAATTTATAAATTTTAATGTCCAATGACGTTAAACAAACAAAATTTCAATCAATTTTTTTATTTGGAGAAATAATTCTAGAAATTATATAAATGGTTAATTTATGAGCTTTATTTTTATAATTAAAAATATTTTGAAAAATAATAGTTGGAGGGAAACTAGCACTGTAAATTATTAATATAAATGATAAAGCTAAGACAACACTTAAAAAAGGATACCGATACAAAATAAAATTTATCTACAAGTTTAAAAATATATATAGCAGAGACATGATTCTTTATATTGAAAACCCAAAAGACTCCACCCCCAAACTACTAGAACTCATACAGCAATTCAGCAACATGGCAGGATACAAAGTCAATGTATAGAAATCAGTGGCTTTCTTATACACTAACAATGAAAATACAGAAAGGGAAATTAGAGAATCGATTCCATTTACTATAGCACCAAGAACCATAAGATACCTGGGAATAAACCTAACCAAAGAGGTAAAGGATCTGTGCTCAAGGAACTACAGAACACTCATGAAAGAAATTGAAGAAGACACAAAAAGATGGAAGACCATTCCATGCTCTTGGATTGGAAGAATAAACACTGTTAAAATGTCTATACTGCCTAGAGCAATCTATATTTTTAGTGCTATTCCGATCAAAATTCCACCAGTATTCTTCAAAGAGCTGGAGCAAATAATCCTAAAATTTGTATGGAATCAGAAGAGACCCTGAATCGCTAAGGAAATGTTGAAAAACAAAAATAAAACTGGGGGCATCACGTTACCTGATTTCAAGCTTTACTACAAAGCTGTGATCACCAAGACAGCATGGTACTGGCATTAAAACAGACACATAGACCAGTGGAACAGAGTAGAGAGCCCAGATATGGACCCTCAACTCTATGGTCAAATAATCTTCGACAAAACAGGAAAAAATATACAGTGGAAAAAAGACAGTCTCTTCAATAAATGGTGCTGGGAAAACGGGGCAGCTATATGTAGAAGAATGAAACTCGACCATTCTCTTACACCATACACAAAGATAAACTCAAAATGGATAAAAGACCTCAACGTGAGACAGGAATCCATCAGACTCCTAGAGGAGAACATAGGCAGTAATCTCTTCGATATCAGCCACAGCAACTTCTTTCAAGATATGTCTCCAAAGGCAAAGGAAACAAAAGTGAAGATGAACTTTTGGGACTTCATCAAAATCAAAAGCTTCTGCACAGCAAAGGAAACAGTCAAGAAAACAAAGAGGCAACCCACGGAACAGGGGAAGATATTTGCAAATGACAGTACAGACAAAAGGTTGATATCCAGGATCTATAATGAACTCCTCAAACTCAACATACACAAAACAGACAATCATATCAAAAAATGGGCAGAAGATATGGACAGACACTTCTCCAATCAAGACATACAAATGGCTATCAGACACATGAAAAAATGTTCATCATCACTAGCCATCAGGGAGATTCAAATTAAAACCACATTGAGATACCATCTTACACCAGTTAGAATGGCCAAAATTAACAAAACAGGGAACAACATGTGTTGGAGAGGATGTGGAGAAACGGGAACCCTCTTCCACTGTTGGTGGGAATGCAAGTTGGTGCAGCCTCTTTGGAGAACAGTGTGGAGATTCCTCAAGAAATTAAAAATAGAACTTCCCTATGACCCTGCCATTGCACTCCTGGGTGTTTACCCCAAAGATACAGATGTAGTGAAAAACTGTACCCCAATGTTTATAGCAGCAATGGCCACGGTCGCCAAACTGTGGAAAGAACCAAGATGCCCTTCAACGGATGAATGGATAAGGAAGATGTGGTCCATATACACTATGGAGTATTATGCCTCCATCAGAAAGGACGAATACCCAACTTTTGTAGCAACATGGACGGGACTGGAAGAGATTATGCTGAGTGAAATAAGTCAAGCAGAGAGAGTCAGTTATCATATGGTTTCACTTATTTGTGGAGCATAACAAATAGCATGGAGGACATGGGGAGTTCGAGAGAAGGGGGGTGGGGTAAATTGGAAGGGGAGGTGAATCATGAGAGACTATGGACTCTGAAAAACAATCTGAGGGGTTTGAAGTGGCAGTGTGGGGGAGGCCAGGGTACCAGGTGGTGGGTATTATAGAGGGCATGGATTGCATGGAGCACTGGGTGTGGTGAAAAAATAATGATACTGTTATGCTGAAAATAAATAAATGAGAAAATTTTAAAAATAAATAAAAAATAAAATTAAAAAAATATATATAATATTTCACTATATTTACATAATACTTGAATAATTGGGAAAAACTAAAAATCCATATCTCATTATCAAAACATAATACCCAGATGACAATAATGTATGAACTAAAACAACAAAATACTACTTAATAGTTAGGACAACTGCCTTGGGGAAAACTTGATAATGCATATCACCAGTTTAAAAATGTCTATCATCTTTTACCCAGAAATCCAATTTTAATTATTCAGAATTTACACAATGGAGAGTAACAGAAATGTGAATCAAATTAAACTAATAGAGATATTTACTATAGCATTAATAATAATATTAGAAAATTTCAAACAACCTATTGTCTGATAATAAAGGAATTATCTGAGTACTATATATGCAACCGTTAATAATATTATAAAAATAATTTGAGAAAATATGATCTGGAGGAAGCTACATTGCATTGTTGCTTTTGTATAGACCTACAGTATTTTCTACATAGATGATTACAGTATCTGAGAAAAAAATCATTTTACATCTTTCTTTACAATCTGGATATTTTTATGGCTTTTTCTTGCCTTATTGCACCAGTTAAGCTCTTTATGCAATGTTGAAATTGAAAGTTAGCATCTTTGCCTTGTGCCTGATTTTAGGAGGAAAACATTTAGTATTTCACTACTAAGTTGTATTATCTGTCAGAATTTTGTAAATGCCCTTTATCAGGTTGAATAAGTTGCTCCTATTCCTAGCTTTTAGGGAGGTTTTATTAAGAATAGTACTGGAGTATATCAAATGGTTTTTCTGCATGTCTTGAGATGATCATATAGTTTTGCCTTTTAGTTTATTAATTGATTATATTGATTTTTATTTGTAATGTGAAACCAACCTGTGCTCCTGGAATAAACCCCACTTAGCCATAGTGTATTATGCTTTTATAAATTGTTTGATTTGATTTCTAAAATTTGTTTAGAACCTTTTTTTTTAAGTCCTATAGATTTTTTCATTTCTGTCTCAAAGGACTTTTTCACCTATGTTTCTAAGATATTATTCTATGGCTTTGTAATACTTTAATATAACTTTGTTTTGATAACATTTTACATATTTTGACATGTTGTGTTTATATTTTCATTCAGTTCAAGATACTTTCTAATATTTTTTACTACTCTTTTTACCCATATGTTATTTGCATGTGTGTCATTTTAATTTCTAAATATTGGGGGATTTTTCCAAAGATCTTTCTGTTATTGATTTCTAGTGTTAAGTCCACTGTGGTAAAAGTATATACATTGTACTTTTTGAATTATTTTTAATATATGGAGATTGGCTTTGTGGCCCAGAATATGACCTATTTTGATAATAAAATCTCATAAGCATTTGGAAAAAAATGTGCATTTTGCTTTTGATAGTGTTTTGTGAATATCAATTAGGCCAATTTAGTATGTTGACTAAAGTAGTCTTCTACATTTTTACTGATTTTCCGCTTGTCCTATCAATTATTAATAAAGGGATGCTAAAGTCTCCAAGTAGAATTGTAGATTTATCTATTTTTTTCCTTGCAGTTGTTTTATGTTTTGAAGTTTTATTATTAGGTGCGTAAGTATTTAGAATTAAAATGTCTGCTTAATGGACTAACACTTTATCATTATGAATCATATAAGTAACCACCTTTATCACTATATTTTCTCTGAACCCTACTTTGTCTGATATTAGTAGAACCACTCCAACTTTTCATTCATTTTAGCATGGTGTATTATTCATCCCTTTACCATTCATGTCCCTATATTCAATGTTGGTTTCTTATATGCAGAGTATACTGAGTTGGATCTTGCTTTTTTCTAATCTGATAATCTGCCTTTTAATTGGGCTCTTTAGATCATTTACATTATATGTGATTATTGATATGATTGGCCTTTAATTACAATCTCGCTTTTGTTTCTCTTTGTTCTATCTAGTCTTTAGTTCCCATTTCCTGTCTCCTGTCTTACTAAGTAGCTTATATAATTCCATCTTATTTCACTCTCCAGAAAGGCCTTTCAATTGCTGTTTTAGGGCTAAAATAATACATTTTTAATTTATCTCTATTTTCGAATGATATATCAATTCATGTATGGTATTACAACATACAATAGTATAATTTCATTTCTTTCCCCATCTTCATGCCATTTTGTCACATATTGATCTCAACATATGTCCAAAAATATACAAAATTATTATTTTTGCTTTAAACAATTATCTTAAGAGATATTTAAACAATACCAAAAAAAGGCATATTTATCCTCATACTTACCATTTCCAGTACCCTTAATTTCCTTGTGTAGATCCAGATATCCACGACATCATTTTCCTTCCACCTAATTCTTTTTTTTTTTTCCCACCTAATTCTTGTAGTTCAGGTCTGCCAGTGATGAATTCCTCCAGCCGTATATATACCTGAAAGTTTCTTTACATTACCTGTATTTTTGAAAGATACTTTCATTTGGTAAAGAATCCTAGATTAATAGTTTTTCCCATGAGTTCTGTAAAAACATTGTCTCACTTCTTGTAGTTTACATTATTTCCCATGAGAAGTCTGTTGCCCTCTTTATTCCTCAGTATGTAATGTGTCTTTTTTTTTCTTGCCTACTTTAAAAAAAAAAAAAAAAAGATTTTATTTGATTATTTGACAGACAGAGATCACAAGTAGGCAGAGAGGCAGTTTCTTGCCTACTTTTAAGATTGTCTCTTTACAACTAGTTTTACTAATTTGTTTATATGCCTTGCTCTAGTTTTCTTTATGTCTTATGTTAGGGTTTCAGGGCTATTACATCTTCACATATTTTTATGTTTCCATCCCCTCCACCTCTGTTCTACTTTGTGGATTCCACTTACACATATATTAGACAGCTTGAAATCATCCCACCATTCACTGATATTCTGGGTGTGGCTTTGGTTTTTTCCAGCCTTTTTCTGTGTGTTTTGTTTTGAATAGTTCCTATTATGACCTTTTCATAAATCTTTTTTTGCTACACTAATTTTAGTGTGTTCTTCATACACAGCATTTTATCTTTTTGCTGTTTATTTTTTAAATTTTATTTTATTTTTTCAGTGTTCCAAGATTCATTGTTTATGTACCACATACAGTGCTCCATGCAATATGTGCCCTCCTTAATACCCACCCCCAGGCTTATCCATCCCCTACCCCCCTTCCCCTCCAAAACCCTCAGTTTGTTTCTCAAAATCCACAGTCTCTCATGCTTCATCTCCCCCTCCGATTTCCCCGAATTTACTTTTCCTTTCCTTCTCCTAATGTCCTCCATGTTATTCCTTATGCTCCACAAGTAAGTGTAGCCATATGATAATTGACTTTCGCTGCTTGACTTATTTTACTCAGCATAATTTCCTCCAGTCCCATCCATGTTGATACAAAAGTTAGGTATGCTTCCTTTCTGATGGAGGCATAATACTCAATTGTATATATGGACCACATCTTCTTTATCCATTCATCTGTTGAAGGGCATCCTGGCTTTTTCCAGTTTGATGATTGTGGCATCGCTGCTATGAACTCTGAGGTACATATGGCCTTCTTTTCATTACATCTGAATCTTTTGGGTAAATTCCTAGTAGTGCAATTGCAGGGTCATAGGGTAGCTCTCTTTTTAATCTTTTGAGGAATCTCCACATTTTTCCAAAGTGGCTGCACCAACTTACAGTCCCAACAACAGTGTAAGAAGGTTCCCCTTTCTCCACATCCTCTCTTACACTTGTTGTTTGCTGTCCTGTTAATTTTGACCATTCTAACAGGTGCGAGATGGTATCTCAATTCAGTTTTTTATTTGAATTTCCCTGATGGCTAATGATGGTGAACATTTTTTCATGTGTCTGATAGCCATTTGTATGTCTTCTTTAGAGAAGTGTCTGTTCATGCCTTCTGCCCATTTTTTGACATCATTATCTGGTTTTGGGTGTTGAGTCTGAGGAGTTATTTATAAATATTGGATTATACTTTTTGTTTCTAGAAGTTCCATTTTGATCTTTTAAATATATATATATATATATTTCATGTCTCTAATGAAAATTCCCTATTTTTCTTCAAGCTTCTTGAATATATAAAATATAATACAGAAAGTGTGTTAACATCTTTATCTACTAATTTATCATCTATTATTTCTAAGTCAATTATATTGATTAATTTTGCTCATGATTGTGACTTCTTTTTCTGCTTCTTTTCATACCTCATAATTTTTTTACTGGGCATTAGACATTGTCAATTTTACATCATTAGGTATTGCATTTTTTTTTAATTTTTTGCTATTGACTTTTGGCCTAAGATACAGAGATGCAGTTACATTAATAGAAATAGTTTTAACCTCCCGGGTCTTCCTTTTAAACTTTGTTAAGAAAGACTAGGCTAATGTTTACTCGGTATAATTTTTCCCCATTAATGAAGCAAAGACCTTTTAATTACTCTACTCAATGCTCACTAAATTGAGTAAATTTTTCCATGTTTCCGGTGGGAACAAGACTACACTTGGCCCTGTGTGAACTTGGTATTTGCTCATTCAGTTCTGTTTGAGTCATTCTATCTCCACTTCAATAATTTCTTCATCACATGTTCTGAAGACTCGTGAGTGATCTACTAAAAACCTTTAGAGCACTCTATCAATCTATTGATCCATGTCTCTTTTCCTATCTGCTATTACTACTCTCCCCTCCTACAAGTTTCCCTGGCCTAGCTTCTTAGATACCCCCAACTCCTACCTCCAAATGCACAATTAAAGAAACCCCTGAGCTCCTTGTAGTATCCCCCTCTCCACACTGCAGCCTGAAATCTCTCTCTAGATAAAAGCTGTGGAAATCCTAGAGATTATATTGTTTCCCATCTCTCAGAGCTCACTGTCCTTAGTTACCAGAAGTCCAAAGAGTTGAAAACTGTGGTTTCATTTATATACACATTTACCTATAGATGAATGTGTGTGTGCATGTTTATATATGTGTATATATACATATGTATTCCTTTTTCTCATTTGTTTCACAAAAGTCAGAGCCCTGTTTTTCTATCTTGCCAAAAGTAGAGATCCCAATTGATATCATTTTTTCTTCAAGAGATATAAGCACTTCAGAAGTGCATTCTAAGGACATTTTTACCAAAACGATTTTATATCAGAGTGCATGAGAGAGATAAACACAGAAAAAGAGACACCCTGAGTGAAAAATATGCTTCTAGTATATAAATTAGGACTATTTAAAACAAAAGAGAACAAATTAAATGTAAAAATTAAGGAAGTCTGTGTAGTAAAAGAGCGCATCCAAAAAGCTAATATCCAAGTGAAACAAGTCAGACAGAAAAAGACCAACACTGTATACTGTCATTTATATGTGGAATCTTGAAAAACTGCACTCACAGATACATAGAACAGATTAGTGCTTGCCAGAAGCAGGGAGTTATTCAGGGGGTGGAGGATGGCAATGGGTGAAGATAGTCAGAAGATACAAAATTTCAATTATAATATAAGTAAGTCCTGGGAATAGAATGTACAGCATGGTGACTATATTTAGCAATACTGTATTTTATATTTGAAACTCGTTAAGAGAATAGATCTTAAAAGTTTTCATCACAAGAAAAAAAATTATAACCATGTAAGATGATGGATGTTAATTAAACTTACTATGGTAATCATTTCACAATGTGTGAAATGTGTGTGAATGTGTACAAGTGTGTACAGTGTGTGTGTGAATGTGTACAAGTATGGCATTGTACACCTTTGAATCAATAGAATGTTGTACATCAATTATATCTCAATAAATCTGGGGAGGGGAGATTGCTTCCATGAAAAAGAGAAAGATCTGCAGTAGCTGTTTTGTTATCTTCAGTTAGAGTTATTTGACTTTTTTTTTAAAGAAAGAAAAGAAACATACATAAAATGAAATAAAACCAAAAGCTTTAAAATAAAGTCATGGGGAGGAGTCAAGATGGCGGAGAAGTAGCAAGCTGAGACTGCTTCAGCTAGCCGGAGATCAGCTAGATAGCTTATCTAAAGATTGCA
>NC_081557.1:107197873-107235542 GCF_022355385.1 Mustela nigripes
CTCACTGCCTAATACAGTAGCCATTAGCCACAAGTGGCTATTGAGCATTCAAAGTGTGGCTAGTCCAAATTGAATGATACTGTAAGTTTAAAATACAAACTGGACTTTGAAGCCTTAGTATGAAAAAAAGCCTGGCTGTTTATATGTTGAAATGAAAATATTTTAGATGTATTAGGTTAAATAAAATACATTATTAAAAATAATTTTATTGGTTTATTTTTATTCTATGTGGCTAGCGGAAGATTATGTAGCTCACATTATTTCTATTGAATAATAAATCTAGAATATATAAGGGACTCTTGAAAATCAATAACCAAAAACACCAACAGCCACAGAAAATGGATAAGAGATACAAACAGGCCATTTATAGACAGGAAATCCAAAATAATCTAAAATAAGCATATGAAGATCTACTCAATATAATTAAGAATGAGAAAAATGCAAATGCAAACAGCAATAAAAAATATTTTCAGATTGGCAAACATAAAAATGACTAACACCAAGAGTTGTTGAGGATTTGGAGGAGTGAGTATCCTTTTCATTGCTTGTGAGAATGTGGATGGGTGTAGCTATTCTGAAGAACAGTCTGCCAATACCCAGTGAAAATAAAGAGATACATATGCTATGACCCAGAAATTCCACTCCAGTGTCTATATCCCACAGTAATACTTGTACAGAGACAAAAGGGCATATGCATAAGGATACTTGTTGCAATGCTATTTGTGGTGACTAAGAGTTGGAGGCAACCTGAGTGTATGTCACTGGGAAAGAGGACATAAAATATGTGGTGGATACTCACCATACAGTACTATGCAGTAGCTGAAAGCAGTAGATTATGTTTACACAGACAACTGCATACCAGTCTTGAAAACATAGTGGATGGTGAGAAATGCATGAAATAATTTCTATGTATATCATATATTTTGTATATATCATATATATAATACACACAAACATAAAACAATACTTTTTATGGGAACATATCCTAAGAGAAAGTTGTACATTAATTCTATTATAATAGAGTTGTGTATGGGGGAGGTGGTAGTGGAGGAAATGAGGAATCAGAACAGAATTCAAAGATAATAAGAATGAGTAAATAAATATATGCCTGCAAATTCATATACAAACAACTCTGGGATGATAACATACCTTGAACTGGGGATTTAAAAAATTCAACCCTTTACACCTTTGGTTGAAAAAAATGAGGCAAATTGGTGCAGCTATTCTAGGACAAGAATAAATGTTAAATTTGAGCATCTTACTTATCTGAATTTCCTGTCATTCAAGGCAAGAAAAGAAACACATTTACAAATCTGGGCTATATGAAAATAAACACAACTACTTATGAGATGAGATGAAGTCTGTCTTAGCATAAATTCCCATAATGATATCCACCTTAAGCTAACATTAATTATTTTTGCACTATGTTCAGAGGAGATCTTTAACAAATGACAGTGTAGGGGTATGTGAGGTAGTGGGTAAGAAGGAGGTGGAGAAAGAAAAGCAGAGGAAGAAGGAAGACACAGCTCAAGAGTCTCCAGCTTCCATTTCAACCATATTTACCTATTTTAAGGCATTAAGCTTCTACATAAGCTTTTATTTGAAGAAAAGATTTGGAGTCAAAAAGAAAAATATGGGTGGGGATGCCTGGGTGGCTCCATCGGTTAAGCAACTCGCTTCAGCTCAGGTCATGCTCCCAGGGTCCTGGGACTGAGTCCCACATCAGGCTCCCTGCTCAACAGGGAGACTGCTTCTCCCTCTCCCCCTGCCTACCACTCTCCCTCCTTGTGCTCCCTCTCTCTGTGTCAAATAAATAAATAAAATCTTTAAAAAAAAGAAGAAGAAGAAGAAGAAGGAAGGAAAAGAAAAATATGGGAACCATTCTTCTAGGATTTTATATAAGATACTGAACAATATAATAAACAGTATCTTCAACAGTAGTTATATAAAAGTTGCAGAGTATTCTTCATATCACTCTTTCTGTTATCAACACTGGATGGAAACTGAAGACATAATATTATATCACTGTTCCCTGAAAAGACACTTCTATGGGAAGTGAAAGTAATATAGTATAGAGTGTGTTTCTCCCTAGTAATAGAATTCACTAAAGAGAGAGTGAATTTAGAGAATCCAGAAGAACTGATGGTTAATGACCTGTGGACTAACTCTCCAAGGTCCTTGTCAGGCTACTTCCAGGAGATTTAACAGGTAAGCACTCTAAGTTAATAGATATGTTCAATTATTGACTAAAAGGGGGAAATCTATTTTAAGGAAAATTTAAGTGTTACTAAACACAAAGAGCCTAATTTGTATTCTTTTCCAAATAAGGAGTTTTCTAGCTCTGCTCTAATACACTAACATGCATGTACATAAACATGTGAATCTACAACTCACCTGCATGAAAGTGGTTTGCAGAAGCACCTACAGGTAGGATCAGATTCCACAGAGAGCAGCTTTTAATCTGTACAAGTACTTCAACTGAAGTCCTATGCAATACTCCCAAGAAAAGAAAAATGGGTTTTTCACCTACAATATTTTAAGATCAGTCATAATCAATCAACTTGACTATTGATGACCCCTAAACAGTGTCCTAATTTTTCTTATAGACCAGTAGAGGGCAAGGGTATCAGACCCTAGAATGGGATCTGGGACCCTGAACTAGATTCAGGGGTAAACAATATTGGCTTGCAGGTTGCTGAGCATGGACTCAAGGGAGATTGAAAAGTTAGCTCATGGACTTCCAGGTTTTGGTAATAGTGGAGTAGCTAATATCAATCTAACCTATGGGCCAATGACAATTATAAACTTGAGACAATATTTTTTTTTTAAGATATAACTATTTGAAGGACTAGAGAGTGACCAAAAGTGAGCAGAAACTAGAGTCTCACTGCTCTGAAGACTGGAGGTTAGAGATCAAGATATGAGAAGGATTGGGTACTTCTTAGGGCTGTGAGAAAAGTTCTGGTCCATGTCTCTCCCTTAGCTTCTGGTGGTTTTGGTGATCTCTGGCATCTCCTGGCTTACAAATACATCATCCCCAACTCTCCTTCATCTTTGAATAGCTCTCCCTATGTATGTGTGTGTCTGTGTCCAAATGTCCCCTTTTGGGAGGAACAGGAGTCATATCAGATTAGGAGCCACCCTAAGACTTCGTTTCAACTTGATTACCTCTATACCTCTAAATAAGGTCACATACTGGAAGTTAAGTCTTCAATATATGAATTCTGAGACACGTATTCAAACCATAGCAGTAATAATTGCATTTAACTGGCTTTTTTTCTCCTGAAGACAGACCCCAGTCCACATGGCACCTAAGAAATAGAGCTCAAAAGGAAACAACAATCTTACAGGGCTCCAAAGTCAGATTAAAGTGTACAGTTGTCAAAATGACCAGAAATTGAGAAAGGAAATTGAAACGAGTGAGCCACCAAAGGGGAAGCCATAAAATGTATATAAAAACTGCCCTCAAAATCTTAGCTGACTTCCGAACTGCTTGTGCATTGAACAAGGTTTTAAGAAATCCAGGAGAAAGCTATAACTGGTAAACTAGAGGTAAGAAGATTGTCTCGGTCATTTCAGTCTGCTGTAACAAAAATATCACACTGAGTGGCTTAAACAACAGAAATGTATTTCTTATTGTATGGGCAGCTGGAGGTATATTTGGTTTCTGGTGAGAGCCCTCCTCCTGGTTTGTAGACATCTTCTCACTGTGTTCTCATGTGGCAGAAAGAGAAAGACCTCTAATCTCTTCCTCTTTAAGGGTACTAACCCCATTCATGAGAGCTACTTACCTCCAAATAGCCCCACCTCTAAACACCATCACCTTGAGGATTAGGGCGTCATATTATTATATTATATTCGTATTATTATATTACATATAATAATATATTATAAAGGGCTTCATATTATTATATTATGATGGGGACACAACATTCAGTCCTTAATAAAGATATTCCAACAGCTACCTCATGCAGAGAAGACAGAGTTTAGTGTTCAAACACCATATTTAGAAGTCTTTGGCAAACCCCAGAAGCCTTTCTTTTGAAGCCCCACAAGGATCATAACTTCAATAAGAGACTACATTTGAGTCCCAGACTTAGGGAAAAACTGAAATAGAGAAAACTGAGAGAAACTATAATCATGTCTCCACAAATTGAAGTGATATGCCAGTGATTGATTTATAGAGCCACCTTAACACTCTTGAGAGTAAGAAAACAGAGTCTTGGTCGAATGGGTGGCTCAGTGGGTTAAGCCTCTGCCTTCAGCTCAGGTCATGATCTCAGGGTCCTGGGACCAAGCCCCACATCAGGCTCTCTGCTCTGGCGGGGAGCCTACTTTTCCTTCTCTCTCTGCCTGCCTCTCTGCCTTCTTGTGATATCTATCTCTCTCTCTCTCTCTCTCTGTCAAATAAAGAAATAAAATGTTTAAAAAAAGAGTCTCTAGAATATATGATCCATAATGTACAGTAGATAATCAAATATTGTTGGATATTTGATTAATGTAGGAAAATATCACAAATAACAAATAAAATAGTCAATAGAAATAGACCCTCAGACAACATAGGTATTGGAAAGAGTTCTTAAGTAACTAAGAATAAGAGATGGGGCTAAGATGAGATGAGTAGAGGCACTTGCTTTGGGTGTAAAACATTAATGAGTTGTCCCAAAACTCAGTAATCAAAATAATATACATCAGTATTTTAACAAATCAAAATTAATGCAGAAGAAATCCATAACTTATAGAAAGGCAGAATTAATAATAATACCATGCTGAGTCTTGTTGGAACCTGAAGAAAAGGAAAAATCAAACATATTTTGTTTAAAAATTTTTTCAGGAAAAAAGTGATAAACTATCAGGCAAAATTTTTCTTAATCTGATAAAACATTAACCCAAACTTCTAAGAAGCTCAGCAAAACCTACACAGGATAAATACAAAGAAAACCTCGTGGAGATGTATCATAATTAAATGGTTAAAAAAAAGAAACAAAAATTTTAAAAATCTCTAAAGCAACTAGAGAAAAAGACACACTGTAAACAGACAAACAGCCTTAAGAATAGCAGCTTATTGCTTATCAAAAAAAAAATGGAGAATAGAAAACACAAAAGTATCTTTAAAGAGCTGAAATGATAAAGAGAAAAAACCTTTAACAGAAGTTCCATATCCAGTGAAAATATCTTTCAAAACATAAGGTAAAATAAAGACATTTTCATATCACTGAAAGCAGAAAAAATCCATCACCAAAAGACCCATACCACAAGAAATGCTAAAGGAAGACTGTTTAGGCTGAAAATTGACACCAGATGGAAATCTGGATGTACAAGAAGGAATAAAGAGCACTAGAAATCATAAATATATGGGTAAATTTCTTCATTATTTTTCAGTGTCTTTATAAGAAAATTGACAGAAGCAAAGTAATAATAAAGTATTGTGAGGGTTATAAAAATATGTAGATTTAAATATATGACAACAGTAGAACAAAGGACATTAGGAGTAAATGGAATTAAATTTTTTATAAGATCCTTACATTAGGGGCACCTGGGTGGCTCAGTGGGTTATGCCTCTGCCTTCCGCTCAGGTCATGATCTCAGGGTCCTGGGATCAAGCCCCGTATCGGGCTCCCTGCTCAGCAACGAGCCTGCTTCCCACCTCTCTCTGCCTGCCTCTCTGCCTACTTGTGATCTCTCTCTGTCAAATAAATAAATAAAATCTTTTTAAAAAAATATCCTTACATTAAACAAAGTATAGTATAATATCAATTTCGGTTAGACTGTGATTAATTTAAGGACACATATTATAATTCCTAGAAAAAAGACTTTTTTAGAAATACAAGAATGTATAAGCTATAAGGCAAGTAGAGAAGCTAGAGTAAAATATTTAAAACTATTAGCTCAAAAGGAGACAGAAGAGCAAAAGGAAAGAACAAAGAAGAAAAAATTTTTAAATAACAAATGACAAATGAGACCTCTCAGTGGCCATATATATAGTGGTCTGAGACAGACTAGGGTATGAAACCTGACTTTACCATTTGCCATTCAAGTGACCCTAATAAAGTGTCTGAACCTCTCTAAGAATTTCCTTATCTGTAAATAATAGTACTTGTCTGCTACAATTATTGTACAAAATTTGTTTAGACTATGCACATGTTTATGTTTAACACAATGCCTGGACTTTAATGAGCCATCAATAAATAAACAGTGAAATCAGCACAAAGGAATTCAGTACGAAGGTGAAAAATATGAAAGATGACAGGTGGAAGTTCTTTCTGTAAGACCCCGCTGGTAGCTCTGTGATACCTTCACCAATTCCTCCATAAAGAAGTAACTGACCCATCCTCAGAGCTCCCAAAGAATTTTATAAATCACTCTATGATAGCACTTACCAAATTGAATAGTATTTATTTCCTTTAACATCTCACAAAACCACCCTACAACATTGCCACCAGAAGGCCAACATTGATACAATCAAAATGCAGAACACTTCTACCACAAGATCTCTCGTCTTGCCCTTCTTTGGACACATCCACTTCCCACCAACTCCCTTAGTCCCGGGGAACCACTAATCTGTCCTCAATTTCCATAATTTTCTCATTTCTATAATGTTATAAAATGAAGTCATGCAGTGTATAATCTTTTTGAGATTGGCTTTTGTCACGTGGGGTTCACTCACCTTCTTGAATCTCTAGGATTCAAATTTGATGAAATTTAGGAAGTTTTCAGCCTTTATCTCCTCAAACTCCTTCTTCTAATCTCCTGGGACTCCAGTAAATGAATGTTATAGCTCTTGTCCCACAAGTCCCTGACACTGTTCATTTTTTTTTTAAGATTTTATTTATTTATTTGACAGATAGAGATCACAAGTAGGCAGAGAGGCAGTTAGAGAGGCAGGCAGAGAGAGAGGAGGAAGCAGGCTCCCTGCTGAGCGGAGCTGGATGTGGGACTCGATCCCAAAACCCTGAGATCATGACCCGAGCCAAAGGCAGAGGCTTAACCCACTGAGCCACCCAGGTGCCCCTGTTCATTTTTTTTTTTTTTCAGTCTTTTCTGTATCTCTTGTTCAAATTGGATACATTTTCTCATTCTACCTTCCTCTGAAACCACTCTAGAAGGTGAAGGGGAGGCACTGCCTCTTTACTGCTAGACAGAGGTAGAAGTCCAGGTTCCCTGCCCATACTCCAGTTGGAGGGGGGGGTGCCTTTACAGCGGGGCAAGGCGGGGAGTGTGAGTGCCCCACCTAGCCTCCACTGATACCACCCTGGCTGGGGGAGTGCAGGGAAATACCTCCTTAGTTCTCTCTGGGTGGTCTTTCCTGGCACCAAAAAGAGGGAGTGGCACTGTATACACTGGGTGGTGATGTGTGATGCAAGTCCTCACGGTTCACTAGGTCCCAGCCTACACCACCTGAGGAGGACAACTGTACTTCATTCCAGCCTGGCAAGAATGGGAATCTAGCCTCCCAACTCGGCTTTTGCTGATGGGGACAGGCTAGAGCCTCTCCTGTGCTGTTTGTCTGGAGTACAGAAGTCATTGCTTACACTTCTCTTTCCTGGGTCTTTGACTAAAGAGAAGGCTTTTGGTGGGGCTCCTTTATCTCTCTGTGCTTATTGTCCTGTCTGGATTGTTGGTTTTTGCACCTCCAAATGTGGGGTATACCAGACAATAAGAAAACCTGGGGAATTCATAACTGGTCTTTTCTCAGTTCCCAAGAGCCTTTCAACAATGTGCCTTCTTCCCTCGACCTTTCAAAGTCTACTTATGTTTGCTTCATATATAATATGCAGGATTTTTCATTGTACTGAATAGGACAAATAGGGGGAAGTACATCTGTTCCTCCCTCCCAGAAGTGGCAGTACTGAATTGTAATTTTGTTTCTACAGTTCTCTCATCCAGTAGAACGATTTGAGGGCAAGGAACAAACTTGCTTCATTCTGGTTTCCCCAGCATTTAGCTGAGCATGTGGCCCCCATACGCTGCTAAATGAATGTATGAATGAATCAGTGCCTAAGGGCCAGTGAAACATCCTTTGCGGTGCCCAGATCTCTCCCCTCTGCCTTACAGCCTTTCAGACACTGAACCTGGAAGTTCTTACCTGTGTTCCTGCAAATGGAGCTCTGAGATGTCCTCGTGCAATGCCAAGGGCTTCTGGTTTGACTGTGTGCTGTCTTAAAGACCCACCAAAGGGAATGCCGACCAGAGACAAGGAAAGAACAAAGACCACAGTTCTAAAGTGTAAGGAGGGCATGCGCTCCAGCAGAAAGCTCCCCAGGAAAGAAAACCCCCGAAAAGACTTTGGAAGCATTGTGCCCAGATGTTTTCAAGTCCTCTCTCCATTTGCTGTTGCCTGGAAAACTGCTACTTTAGAGTCAAGAGAAAACAAAGCAGGGGAGCTTTGGGGATTTCCCAAATTGAAACAAAATTGCATCTCATTAAAATGTGCACACACACTCACACACACATAGCATACTGGAGTTGTGGGTTACATGAATTCTCACATCACTGGGTAATTTATTCAGTTCTTATTCCCACGCTATTCAGACGCACGGAAGTACAAACCAGCAAACATAAATAATAAACAGCTTTAGTGCCTTAATCAATCATAAACATTGTGTTAAATCCCTCAAGAGAGGCTTGTAATGAAATCCTCCATTCATGATTTGGGGTACCCAGTCCCTGTCAAGGGACCTGTGGACCAGCTTCACCCACTCTGTGATTTTATTCAAAGGGGCAAATCCCAGGCAGGGCTTGCTTTTTAACCAAGATCTGTCAGCCTCACACCCTCTTTCTTCCAAAGGAACAGATATGATTAAATAAGCCCCTTACAACAGAAATATAATGTAAATCACATAGGAAATTATAAATTTTCTAGTAGTCACATTACAAAAAGTAAAAAGAAAGCAATGGAATTAATTTTCATAATGTATTTTATTTAACCCAATATATCCAAAATGCTATTATTTCCCTTATAACCAATATTTTTAAAAAATTATTCATGAGTTGTTTACATTCTTTGTAGTATGTCTTTGAAATCTAGTGTGCATTTCACATTTACAGCACATCTCAACTTTGACTAACATGTGTCCAGTGTCCAAGAGCCATGTGTGGCTAGTGGCTACCATATTGAATAGTATAGATCTAAACGATGAGCGAATAAATAAGTGAGTGAATAAAAGCCTGCGAGATCACCATCCAGCCCCTCATACCCTCCACACATGCTGGCTGGAGAGGGCTGGCCAAGAGCTGGAAACTTGGAATTATACATCTCGCCTTGGGGCTTGGGCACCAATGTGCCCCATTCCAGAGTTCTTTCACATGCACACTTTGGTCCTCATTACGCTCCATGAGGGTCGTAGGAGTCTGCAGGAATCAGGACCCCAGGCCCGGCAGACCGCCCACTCCTACCCTGCAGTCCTCTCCAGGCTGACAGATAAGGCACCAGGTCTACTGCAATGAGAAAACTTGGTGCTGCCAAAACACTCTCCTTTCAGTTCTCCCCGGCTGTGTCAGGGGGTGCGTATCTTGCTACTTTCATGAAGAGTGGCACTTGGCCATGCTTGTGTTCCAAAGGCAGCCAGTCCCATAGTTGTGTTACTGAGGAATTCCCTTTCCAGAGCAGGTAATGATTCCCAACCCTATATGGTAAACTGTGTTCTGCAGCTTACTGAGCACTATCACGAATGTCTCTGATCCCTCCCAGCAGGGCCAGGCCAGCCCGCCAGGACTCGGGCTGGAGCACCAATTCCAGTCTCAGAGCCCAGGGTGGACTTGGGCAGGATGTTTTAACCAGAGCACAGGCAAGGGCCAAGGGGTGAGTGTACACACACAGGTCATAAGACCCAAAAATCACATTTGTAAGAAACCAAAAGGCCAGGGTGTCTGAATTATGACAATCAGTGGGGGGACAAATGGAGCAAGGTACATTTAGAAAAGGAGGCAATGCCTGGTCAGCCAGATAGGCCTGGGAAGTAAAACTCATCCCAGAAATTCCACAAAGACAGAAAGCAGATTCGTGATCGCATGAGGGATGGGGGTGGGGGAACACATGGCGAGTGACTGCTTAAGAGGCATGAGCTTTCCTTTTGGGGTGATGAAATGTTTCGAAACCAGAGAGTGGTGATGGTTGGACAATATTGAGAATGTACTAAATGCCCCTGAGTTGTACACTTTAGTAATGGTTTAAAGGTAGATTTGTGTTATGTGAATTTTACCATGATAAAAACATGAATTCTGTTACACTGTAAAGAAATTAAATAAAGAAATAAATAAAAATACTTGATTGTTAAAAAAACAATTAGGACTAGAACTAAAATTCAAGGCTTGTCACCAAGTCCCACTCCCCTTTTCATGGACGGGGCCCACACAGCCCAGTGCAGACTCTTGCCCATGGGTCAAGGACACCTTTTAGAGACGGCCCAGAACAGACAGATCAAGACGCTCTGCCGTGCCTGCAGAGTGGGACACTCAACTAACAGCAGAACCTCCTGGCCAAATGAACCACGAATCAGCTGCTCTCGGGTCTAGAAGATTCGGTGCAGCTGATCTCTGACAAAAGAGCAAAGAGCTTGTTCAGGGCATGGCGTCCGCAAGTACTAAACTCCACTCCTCTTGTTAGGGAACTTCAATCTTTGAAATTTCTAAACCCTTCTTGAAGTTATTTATACGATCAGCGTGTGCAAGATCTCTTGAGGATAAAGAGTTGCATAAATTTATACTACTCCTAGGCAGAGAGGAATTCCCATTAGTTCTCCTAAAATTCCCTCCCATCAAGTTTTATGGGGATGGAGGAGAAGGAGGGATTTAGATCAAAGATGTCAGGATTTCAACATACACTCGCTCTTTCATGATCAGCTAACCTTTCATCTCATCCTCTATCAAACCTGATCATTCCAGATTTGAGAACCCTAATTGCTCCTGCGTCCCTTTTGATCATTTTAGTTGCCTTCCCATCAGCTTTTACTATTTGTCCTCTCCTTCTGAAAAGGGAGTGATTAGAATCTCCTGAAACTCTAGAAGACACAGAAGAAGCACCTACTGCTACTGAATCTACAGCACACTTGTTCCATCAGATGACCCCTTGAATTTAGCATTGACATCTGCTCCCTAGGCTTACAGGGCTGGACACCCTGCACAGGTCAGCTCCCCCTTCCTCACAGTCTCTTCTCATACCGCTCTGATCCTTGATCACAATGCTCCAGGTACCCTGGCTTCTTCTAAGAGTATCAGGATTCTTTAAACCTCTGGGCTCTTGCACATGCCCCCCCACACACACACCATTTAACAGGAGAGAAGCTGTCTCTATCACCGAGAAAGCACTCCACACATACTTGTTGAGTGCTGACTCAAAGCTCAGCCCCTACTAGGCACTAGGAATTCAGAGGTGAGCAAAACACAGTATCTGTTTTCAAGAAACTCTCAACCTAGTGGGAAAAGACAGAAAAGTAAAGCAATGAATATACTTAGAAGCAACAGCTGCTTTCAATACTATGATGAAAGCACAGCAGAGTTGGGGAATACAAAGGGAAATCCTGTAACCCAGTTGAGGGGCATCAAGAAAGGCTTCCCAGAGAAGGTAACATTTTACATACGCTTGAAAGGATGAGTAGGAGATATCCAGTGGTGGGAAGGACCCTCTTCCAGTCAGAACACACCACATGAACAGAGACACTGAGGAATGAGAAATCTGTGGATGACTGGATCTGAAGTAAGTGGCAGAAGATGAGCCCAGGAGGCAGGTAATGAAGGAGCTCAAGCAACCAATTCTTTTCAGAGCCTTTCCTGAGCCCAACCAAAGCAAGGACTAATGGGCACAGGGGACAACCCTCTAAGAGCATTGAATGTACAAACAAAGTTGCTGCTATTAGTACTGGAGACTTACATGGATTCCTTCATCTTCTTAGTGTGGAGAAAATACACCTTTGTCATATATGTCCCAATGGCAATCAACATCAAATACCCATTCATTGGAGACCTGCAAGGTACAGGCATGAAACCAGACTGCAGAGAGGAAAAGAAGACCATCTCAGAGCAACTTAGACTTTAACGCATACTTCCAATCCCACCCTCACACACACTCACACCACGCAGGACAGTTTCCCCTCAGCATTCACTTCAAGATGACCAGCAGCCCCCTACTGAGGACAACGGAAAGCCACAACGACCCCCCACCCAAATGTCCCACTCACACCAGTACCTCCTTGGATGCCCAGAAACCCATTAACAAGAACAGAAGTTTCCAATATGACCCAAGAGGGAAGACTCAAGGAGAGTTAACACCTTGCCTGTCATTCTCTCAACCATGGTGCCGATGAACAAATGAAACTTTAATGTCAAATCTGGATCCAACTTTCCAATCCACTGTAGCTCCTGGGAAGAAAAGCCTTTTCCTCAAACTCCATTTTTAGACCTCCCAGCCAAGACTTTGGTTAGGTGTGCTCCCCTCTGCCTCTCTCAGTTGTCTTCTTTGAGACCTCCTGCTGGCAACTCAAGTGGTCAACTCAAATGGTCAACAACACTGTGAAGCCCCCCTGGTTCCTCTTGATGGTAAGGTAACACATTTTGTCATCAGTGCTGATGTCCCTCTCACTAGATGGTGAGCACCCCAAAGTCAGCTACTGTCTCACCCATCTCTTTCTCCTCACAATATCAAACACCATGCCAGGCAAATGGTAAAAACTTCATTGTAAAATGCTAGAAAAGTAAATCACAGAAGTCAAAGGGTCATGCTCCTTTCTAGCTGATGGAAAGGTTGCTGGAATATAAGCCCAGCTCCCCAGTTGCCCCCATCACTGTAGACCTCTGTAGGGACTTGGGTTGTGGCTCTGTTAGAGGAAATGATTCCCAAAGACTCTAAGTGCACATGACAGATGGATTGTTTTACTGAACTGTCTCATAATCCCACCTTCCTTTAGTGATGAGACACAGAGAATGGCGACATTGGCACATGTTGGTTCTGATCCAGAACACCAGCCACTCCAGCAATGGCCTCAGGTGCTCCTGTCAAATACAGAGGCACCTGAGACAGTTCTAAGCACTCTTCCAGATGACCAGGCCTTTGCCTGTGATGCCACCAACAGCTTCAACTGCTGTTCTCCAGCTTCAGACAGAGGACCAGCTCCTCTGCCAACTCCTTTGGTCATACCAGGACAGAGAGGTGGTTCCCAGATAGTGTGCCATAAGCTCACTTTCTTTTGTTCCCTGCTTCAAGATAAAACTAAATGCTCTGGAAATAATTCAACAGAAAATCATAAAATTACTCTTAGAAGTAGAAAGTGGGCTGGATAGGGATCTTGAGACTTTAAGGATGACACTGCAGCAAGTTGTCTCGGTTTTCTTTATGTCTTGTGGGTACCAGAGAGCCCAGAAACCCAGAACCACCAGGTACAAACAGATAATTTCAAAAGCAACACAACAAGAAAGCTTGCTCTTTCTGGTATAGGCATTGGGAAGGGAGAGGCCCAGTGGGGATTTGGCAGGGAAATCATACTCTGTGGCCAAAGCCGCCCACAGCAGCTTCGCCAGCCTGGGCCAAGCAGGCCAACACACCCCAATCTCATGAGGCAAGCTGGATGGCTGCTCTTTGTTCTGCACCACCCACCCTCTCATCCCACAGAAATACTGGGGCCAACCCTTTTCCAGGCCCACATTCCATGATGCTACCTCTGGGGGTCCCACGCCTCATGCCACACTTCTCTCAGATCAGAGCCCAGGCTATTTTTTAAAATATATTATTTATTTATTTATTTGATAGAGATCACAAGTAGGCAGAGAGGCAGGCAGAGAGAGAGGGAAGAAGCAGGCTCCCTGCTGAGCAGAGAGCCCGATACAGGGCTCGATCCCAAGACCCTGAGATCATGACCTGAGCCGAAGGCAGAGGCTTTAACCCACTGAGCCACCCAGGCGCCGCGAGCCCAGGCTATTTTTGACTGATCTTCTCTAACACACCTCCTTACTACGTCCCTCACCTGCTCCAGTTACCACTCTGAGTTTGGGCATGCCAGCCCTGAAGCTACCTCCCACCCTTGTTCCGTCCCAGATTATCAATGTTCTTTTTCTTCTGAGTTACACTCTCTTGCAAGTTTCCCCAGCCACAGAATTTAAAGGAACACCCAAAAGCCCTGTCCTCCCCAGCACAAGCATATGCCCCCACAGTAGCAGGGCGGGAGGATCTCAAATAACAGTCCCTACACTCACCAAACCTTCATCTGGCCCCTGAGCTGTGGATGACTCTGAGTCCCTACCTGCAGTCCTACCAGCCAGGTAGGTGACTTCAGGTCCCCCCAGGAATTTGTTCTCTGCTGCCCAACTCCCACCTGCAGTTTACCAGTCATATCTGAACCCCAAATTCAGATGTGGCTACAGTATTTTTCCCCAAGAGGCTTCTAACCTCCATGCAAATCAGCAGACACAAATTGGATTTGCAAGATAGTCCCTGACACCACATAGCAAAATAAATCCACATCTCACTGGCAGATCACCCTGGATTCTACTATACATTTTGCTTGGGTGGGTTTCTTTATATACAGCTCACTTATTTTCTGTAGTAAAATTAGTCTGGCCCCTTAAAGAGCCAACATACAGAGTCAGTTCACCAGTCGCGTCTTGAGGAGCAATTTGGAATCATTAGGAACAGAGTAGCACCAGCTCAGGATAGCAGGGTGGAGAAGAGCTGCAGAAGGTTCCCTTTCCAGGAAACCTTGTAGGGGGCAGAAGAGGTTGGATTTTCTCCAGCTCGCAAGTCTAAAATCTTCAACTTCGTTTCGAATGACTTAATTGTGGTTAATAAAGTAGATGAACTGCTTTGTACTGTGTTAATAGAAATAAATACTTCCTTCCTTTGTCTTAAAACACTGCTGCTTCAATATCAAGGTCCAAGTTCGCAAGGGTATATTAGACCTCCAGGTTCAAAAAGCTCACCTCAGGTGACTGAAACTTAATAAAATAAGACCAGAAAACTCAGGAAGGCTGCTGCTCCTGCACTTGGGTGGTGCTGGGTGGACCACACTGTTAGTGACCCTGCCTCTGACATTGATTGATCCATTAGTGAACATGTCACAATGAACCCACTTGAAGTTTCTAGACTACATACATGTATTGCCATGGACTACAGGCTTCATAGCCATAACTAAATCCTGTGTGAGGTATAATCTCTTTAATTTGTCCTACAGCTCTATGGAAGTTTCTCAAAGTTTGACAGCCTGTGATAAAATCAGTACTTATTGAGAAGAAAAATTTTGGGGTTCCACTGAGAACTTCTGATCCAGGATCTCTGGGGGTGTGGCCAGGAGGCCACATTTTAAACAAGCTGCCCAGATAATTTTTTTTTTAAAGATTTTATTTATTTTATTTGACAGACAGAGATCACAAGTAGGCAGAGAGGCAGGCAGAGAGAGAGAGAGAGAGAGGAGGAAGCAGGCTCCCCGCTGAGCAGAGAGCCTGATGCGGGACTCGATCCCAGGACCCTGAGATCATGACCTGAGCCGAAGGCAGCGGCTTAACCCACTGAGCCACCCAGGCGCCGTGCCCAGATAATTTTTTTTATAAAGATTTTATTTATTTATTTGACAGACAGAGATCACAAGTAGGCAGAGAGGCAGGCAGAGAGACAGAAGGAAGCAGGCTCCCTGCTGAGCCACCCAGGTGTCCCTGCCCAGATAATTTTAAGCATGTTGTTCCGTGCTTTTGGTACTTTCTGATTTATGTTCTCCTTCTTACAAGATGATGATGATGATGGTGGGGGGGGGTGGTAGAAGATGCAATAAGATTCCTTAGATTTCTTTGGTGCTTTCCCATTCACAAAGGCCTTTCATAATTATTTCACTGAATTCTCACCATGACTTGACTGTTGCAACCCCATTTACAGATTAGGAAGGAGCTGAGATTTAAAGAATGATTAAGAAACTCCCCAGGCTCGGCAAAGCACCTACCCTGGGTTGTTTTCTGGAAATGACAGACTTACCCAAATCAATCCACTCTTAGCCTGTATCATCTTCCAATATCACCTAGGACTTGACTGGCCAGAACTGATTGGGTCTCAGTTTAAGGCCAATGAACAATTTGACTTGAGGACTCAACCAACTCAAGGATAAAACAAAGGACATTGAGTCATGCCCTATGCAACCAGAAAGACTCCAATCACCTTAGCAAATTGCTGCTTACCTCCTCACCCCACACACTCACCAGAAATATTGTACAGCAGTCAGAAGGCCTGGTGTTAACTATGACAATACTTCTGCTAACTAAATGGGTATGCCTAGACAAGTCACCTAATGAAAATGTCATCTCCTGTAACAAGACTGTACTGAAATAATGCTTGTCAGGTGCTTCGCAGTTATAAAGCAAATAAATGTTAGTTAGTATTCCTGATAACACCATTATCAGCTTTAGGGTTTCAAATTCAGAGCCTCTTCCATTTCATCTTTGCCTCTCCCACCACCTGCCTCCCAGTCCAGCCACAACCATGGCTGCCCAGGATGGGAGCCAGGGGCCCAGCATCTCCACAGAGAATGGCTAGTAGTAATTCAAAGGCTGTTTTTCCTCTACACTTTGTAGCAGTTCAAAAAGGCAAGTCACAGCCATAAATTGTGTACAGAAAGGACGGTGTGTCACCAAAGGGGCCATTACCTCCTTAGAAGTCAAGCAACATAGATTAGAATGGAAATTATTTGGGATCTTCATCAGTCGGCTGAAATTGTTCAAGGCTCAGCAATTCACGGAGGTTTGCTGCTGGGTCATTGATTTTAGTAGAATGTGTGTGTGTGTGTGTGTGTGTGTGTGTGTGTGTGTGAACATGTACAAGTGAGTGTGTGTGTGAGTGTCTGAGCTCTGTATTCTGTTGAGGTTCAAAGCAAAAAGGAAAAACAGGAACCACTTCAAGTTCTCAGCAAGCTGGGATTTTCCCAACAATCTGGACCTGGGGGTTCTTGGCCTAACTCAGTCTAGCAAAATCCTCCCAGGCCACAAGGAGGTCCTCCCAAAACAGACAGCCATGGAAAGAGAAGGCCCAGTATGAGACTTTTGGAAAACACCCGTACCCCAGAACACAAAAATCTGGGACAACCAAAAGCCAATAGGAAAACTTAGACACCCAAGGGCATTGTTAGAGATGAGGCCTTAGACCCAGGGGTCATGGAGCTCGGGATGCCTTCCTAAGTCTTGCTGGTGCCTTGGCCTCACCCAAAGTGGAATCCAGTTGCCCAGTCTCATCCACTGGACTCCTGGGTCAGGACAGGAGTGTAAAAGAATAAAAACTAGCCCTTATCCAGCACCCATTACATGCCAGGCTGTGGTAAATGCTTTACATGTATCACTCCATTTGATCCTACAAAAACCCTTATGAACTTAGGTTTTCTTATTATCCTGTTAACAGAAGGACACGTGAAATTCACCATGAGGAAGTGACTTATGCAAGATCACAGGGGGAGCTGGAGTCAGACTAGAGTCTCATTCTACAGTCATGCTCTTAGCGGGGGTTGGTGGGGGGGAGTTGCTAGTTCAGTCCATTATTCAGACCTGGCCCATGGAGTGTAGACCTGCAGTATGGAGGTTAAAAACTCAAGCTCTGGGGCTAGACTACCTGGTTCGACACTCAGTTTTGCTACTCACTAGCTGTGTACTTTAACCTCTATGTGGCTTAATTTTCCTCTTTATAAAATGGGTATGGTCTACTTCACAGAGTTTTAATAGAGCATTTAAAGAATTAGTGTGTGTAAAGCCTTTTAAGGACCTAGCACCTATCAGTATGCAGTAAGTAAAGCATTTGAAACAGAGATCGTTTAAGGAGGCTGAGACACCAAATAGGAAAAACGGGACAACCCAGAGATCAGCAAACACAGGAAACCAGTCACATCCCTGGGCTGGTGGGGCAGAAGAAGACCTGGCAGGCCTAGACTTACTGCAGACCTACTCAGTGGGGACTGGGAATCTAGAAGAGATGCAGCCAATGTCAGAAAACACCGCTAAGGTGAAGAAGGAGACGTACCCTAGTTTGATCCTCCGGGCCCCCTCTCTTACCAGTGTCTCCCACTGGCTAAGATCAGCTACAAGACTGCTTGCTATAAACCAGCTACACAGCCTGGAAAACCAGTTTGCAGGAGCAGCCCCTGCCAGACACAGTAGAGCAGGGCCCAGGCAAGTGGTGAGTCAGAGAGCAACAGGCTCAGCAAGGGCATGCCTGTCTGTTGTTCAAAGGACAAAATCCACAGTCTCTAGCATGGCCCTGAAGGCCCAGGCTGTTCATGCCCCAGCAGCCGGGCCTTTCTAGAGCTACATGGGCTCTCCTTCAGCTCCCAAGAGCCAAGCTCCTGCTGGCCTCAGAGGCTCCAGCCATGACCCACCTTTCCCTCTTCTCCCACTCTGGGGTCTGCTCAGCCCGAATCATTCTTCACATCTCAGCTTCAGGGTCACATCCTCTTGACAACCTAAGGTAGGCTCCCCTTGTTAATTTTCATTCCAGTACCATCTTCTCTTCTTTCAAAGCACTGCTTACTCCCCACCTACCTTAGGCACCTAGCACAGAGTCTGGTAGATAATAGATGCTCAATGCTACTTTTTTGAGTGAGCAAATGGGGATGGTGCCCAGCCTTCCCCTGTCAGGCCAGACAAATGCTCAGAGGACAGACCACTAGTCTATGTCCCCATAGATGCCAGGCCCCTGGGCCATCTCTTCCACATGCCCCAAGGGCATGGCTTGACTTGACCTTTTAGGTCATTCAACAACTGCCCCCCTGTAGCCTTGAGAAATCTGGAAACAGACCAAGAGCAGGATAACTCCTCTGACCCTTCTCTCTTGGTTTATTCCACCCCTCCCCCTCTTATTCACCCCCAGCACCCCCACTTTCCAAAGAAAAGCCCTTGGCTCCATCACCCCATAAGCACCTCCAAGCCCCTCCCTCTTTTTTTTTATTTACCATCACCCTTATGTAGAATATACCTGGGGTCAGCTTGAGGGGAGCCTAAAGCAGCTTTCAAAACTCCTGAGTCATTTTAAAGCTTTAGGGTTCCTGGAGATAGGAGGAGAGAGCAGGAAGAGAGAAAGGGAAGTGGGGGCAGCTGGCCTAGAGAAGGAGGGATAGGAAAGAAGGGAGTGCGCAGGCCCCAGGAAATCGGCAACTGCCTTTAAGTAGGCCATGAGGGTCTGGGCTGAGAATGTGTGATTGGTACCACTAATCATTTCACCAGCTCAAAATAGGTTCTCTCCTCTGAGACCGTCTTCCCAGGGTCAGCCGTGGCTTCTGATTAACCAAGAATGCTGCTATGCTGCCGCATGGCAGGAGACAACTCCAGGGAGCCCCCCAACAGGGACCCCAGGGATCTGTGCTCCCCAGAGATCACTCCTCAACTTCCCAGCACCCCCTACACAAGGGCACCCTCCAACTCAGTGGCAGAGCACCCTGGACAGGGCTAGTTCAGGCCCCTCCTCCCGAAAGCTGAGCCCCATGAGCCAGGGAGGTAATTGGCAGAGCCTGAGGCCAGCCCCAGGGGGATCGTGATCCGGGAGAAGATCCTGTCTTCTGGATGTCATCTTCACTTATCCTCAGGGTGCCATGGCCCCCGGATGCTCTCTGGGAGCTGTCTCACATCTGCTCCCAGAACAGCATCTGTAGTGATTAAAACCAAACAGCCCCTCCGTTCAGATTCCTGTCATCTCTCAGCCTGGCCACCTCTACTGCCAGACCAGACAGTCACTTTCCCTTCTCCTATACAGACTCTTGTTCAACATGGTTGTGGGGAAGGGGGGCCCATGAGGACAGAAACCCAGAATTACAGCAGCAGTTAATTGCCTGGGTGGTGGCAGGGCTGACGCGGGGACATGTCTGCCTCAGAAGCTGACTTGGGTTCTCTGCTGAAGGTCATTAGGAGGAAGCAAGCTTCAACGTCTTCATCCTGCAAGGCCACATGGAAGATGACAAGTCAGCCAGGCCTGAGCATGGCATAGCTTCAAATGCTGTGGTGGGCATCTGGGATGGCCTGGGGGCACACTCCTCCTTTTCCTACAGCCTTCAACGCCTTGCCCAGTTAATTGGCAGCTGTGGGAATGCAGCTGAGACTGCCGTTTCCCTCTCAGGACAGGTCCCTTTACCCAGAAGCCCCAAATTCCCTCTTGTGTTCTCCTGCCTGGAATTCATGGCCATATCTTCCACAGTCCAGGCTGTACTACGCTACACAAGCCCACTGGGTCAGTTACAGACCAGGAGGTAGGCTGTGCCTGAGTGTCAGGGAGCAGGGAAGCCAGTTCCATGCTGGAGAAACAGCAGAAAATGTCAGATGAGTTGCATGCAAGGACTGAGTTCAATGTCCAAACTGCCCCTACCCAAAAGAGGTGATGAGGTCCAGGCCTTCTCTGGGAATGCAGTTGGAGCCTCCATTGTGCAGGTGGCAGACAGAGACTCAAAAAGGTCCTGAGCGTTGGTGGTCCCAAAGAAGCCATCTACAGGCAGGTCACAAAATTCCAACAAGGCCATGAAGGAAGGGCCAGTGCCAGTGCCCAGCCCCAGGGGGACGGGAAGCAGTCACGGCATGAGATAGGTGGAGTGCCAGGAAACAGATAGCAGGTCTGTTTTCCTAGCTGGTTCTGTAGCTCCCGTCGAGAACACTCAGAACTCTTAAAGTAGGCTAGAGAGGAGACCCCAAAGCCAACAGCAGGCAAACCAGGAGCTGGCAAGGCAGAACACGTCACAGCCGCTCGCAGAGCGGATCCTGGCTGTGGACAAGAGTCGGCACTGCCTGAAAGAGTCTCTACCCCATCTCCTACTCCACCCAGGAAGTTAGGGTGGAGAGCCTCAGCCCGCAGTCCTGCTAACCTCAGCCTGCAGAGGCAGAGGCGGGATCGGCACCCGGCCGGGGCTGGCATCAGCATCTTCCCAGCCCAGCCCAGGCACAAGAATGTTCTGGCAGCCCTTCAGGCAGTACACAAGCCCTGTGTGCTTGGGAGACCCACAAAGCCTGCCTGTCTATCCGGGGAGCCTCTCGCATGCCTGCTAGTAGGGTCTGGTATTTTGGTCTTTGTTGCAGCAACATGACTTTTGCCCCCTTGAGATCATTGTTAGGGAGGCAGGCCAGGCCAGCTGCAGCTAGCTACCCACGACCAGCTGCTTGGGCAGAGAGCAGTGAGACAACTCTCAGCAACCCATCACAGTGAGCATGGCCAGAGTGCACAGGCACGCACACGCTCCCACGCACCCTGTGTAATAGCTTCCTGCTCTCGTCCACAGGAGCACTCCCAGTTAGCAAGGTACATTCTTCTGACTAGGCCTAATTTCTACCTATTCCATCCTGATCACTTAGAGATCTCGGTTCATATAAAAATTTTGCCTCCAAATTAAGAGCCCCCTTTCAGAATGCAACATCCCTTTCACAGTGACTTCAGTTTGTACGTGAGCAAATTGGATCAGAAAATGTGTCCAGAATCACAGTAGCCCTTAAGTAACTAAGCCTCTTTGAGGAGTGAGTGAGGGGTTCATCGAACATTAAATACCATCTCAGATCCTGAGGACTATAATACAAATAATGTATGGTGTATTTGGAGAGATAAACACTCATAATTATAGTCTCAGAATCAACAACCGATAAAATTAAATCTGTCTGAAAGGTCAAGGACATCTTCCCAGGGCAAGTGGCATTGGACCTGCGTCTTGGAGGATGAACAGGACCCCTCCAGCATTATTAAGGGCCAGAAAGAACTTTCTGTGCGCTGAGCACTAGGACAGGTGCTTAACAGAGGGATTAGTTAATCCTCACAACTATCCTACAGAATAGACGCTTTGCTCATTTCCATTTTACAGAAGAGGAGAGTGAGCCTCAAGGTGTGTGACCCAAGTCATGGAGCTGGAAGGGCCAAAACCAGGATTTGAGCCTCAGCGGTGCAACTTGAGGACCAGCACTCCATTTTTTTTTTTTAAGATTTTATTTATTTATTTGAAAGAGAGAGGGAAAAAGGGGATGGCAGAGGGAAGGGGAGAAGCAGATTCCTTGCTGAGCAGGAAGCCCAATGCAGGACTCGATCCCAGAACCTTGAGACCATGAGCTGAGCGGAAAGCAGATGCTTAACTGACCGGGCCACCCAGGTGCCCCAGGACCAGCACTCTTAATGACTGCATGGTGTCGCTGCCCACAGTGGGAAGCAGGGGGATTTCAGTAACAGTTCCCAGGGGCCAAATGAGGGGAAGGGCATCCGAGCCATAGGTACAGCATGTGATAGGGCACAGAGGTTAAGGAGACTGGTGTCCTTGGGACCCACAAGCAGCCAAGTACAGCAAGAGCAGGAATTGCCACCAAAGAGGCAAAGGGCATCAGGTTAGGTGTGCATGAGATACGGGATCTGGACTCAGACCTGTGGGTAACAGGGAGGTATTCCAGGATTTAAGCAGGGGATTTTTTTAATTTAAATTCAGTTAACCAACACATAGTACATCATTAGTTTCAGAAGGGAGTAACCATTTTGCATGTTGGCAAGATCAGCTCTTGAAGGCTAGGACAGGAGGATCGATTAGGAGACCATGACCACAAACAGAGACCATGACTCTGGGGAGGAAGCTGGCCCCAATCTGATGTGGGGAAAGTAAGATGAGACATCTAAGATAACTCCTAGGAACTGGCACCCAGAAGGAGAGCAAACTGGAAGTGGCAATTAAATGGGCCCAGTCAGAGGCAGATTGGGTGGGAGCTACTTGGTGGTGGTTTGAGTAGGGCTTGTGGTACAGGAGAGATTCATGGCAGCCTGATAAGCATGGGAGTGGGTGGAGGTAAACCCATGGGAGAACCTTGGTCTGGTGAAGGGGTGGGAAGAAAGGGAAAGGAGACACTGAGACAGGACTCTGGGAGATTGCAGACATGAACAAACTCAGCAGAAGAAGAGGAGCCAGCAAAGTTCCTAGGAGACCCTGGGCAGCGAGCTCAGGGGGGACAGAAGCAGGACAGAGTAATGGCTTAGGTCTCAGGGGCTTCAGAAGATGAGTAGCTGAGTAATTCATGCAACGGGGAAGGCAGGGGAGGTGTGGGCTGCACAGAGACATATCAGGGGTCAGGAGGGTCTCCTGTCCGTGGAATGGTAGTTTAAAGAGGAAACAAGAAATGAAGCTGGAAATGAGAAGCTAGGTTGTCGTCTAGGAACTTCACAAGGAATGGAAAAGCAAGGTGCTGTAGCGCGGTGGAAAGAGAGCTATTTTCATCAAATCTGATGGTTTAAATTATGTAATGGTGACTACTTGTGATAGGATATATGTAAAGAGCCCATGAACACTCACGTCACCCAAGAACCAGAACCTCCCTGGCACCAGTAGCAGGAGTCTGTGCTTCTCCCACCCGCCTTCCCCTCCATGGAGAATGTTATAAGCTGGCCCCAGCTGGAGCACATTTGAGGACAAGGAGGAAGGAACCTCTAAAGCGGGGGTCTGGGGGAGTGTGTGCCAGAAGAGGTGGGACAGGGAGGGCTGTGGACACAGCAGACATGAGTGACTGACTAGGAAAACCATTCCTTGCCCCGAGCCAAGAGGATAGAAGATGAGGGTTGATGCAGACTTGGGTGGGTTCAAAGATAATGAGAAGAGGGAGCTGGGGGAGTTTAGGCCAAAGAACCCCCGTCTTGTCTGGAATAGAATCATCACAATAATAAAAGGGCCAGTAATGAGGTGAGGACCTTGAGGAGAGTGAGCTGACCAGAGACACAGAAAGGCTGTTGTCAAGAGAACTGAGGGCCTGGCTGGTGGGTCTGTTGTGGCTCCACCCACTCAATGATATAATTCCCTCCAGGGTCTCTGAGCAAGCCAGGTAAACATAGTTGGATTGAACCAAAATGCGAAAGTCATCAGGGTGAGTCTAGTCAAAGGGAATGAATCGAGGTTCTTGCTAAGCATGGGCACTGATAATTGTGTTGAACCGACACACCCCAGGATCTTGGCTACCCAAAGAATAAGATGCCAGAGAGGGAATGGGGGCTGGCTTGAGGGCAAGTGGAAGGAGCAGGGGAAGCTGGTTCCAAATGAGGTCAAGGATCAGATGACATGGTAAGGCACTTTGAGGTTAGGTGTCAGATGAGTACTGCAAAGTGCTAAGTCAGTTTGCATCCTTTGACACCTATCAGCTGTGTGGTCTTGGGCACAGTTTTTAACATCTCTGAAGCCCCATGAACTTACTCACAGCGATTCTTCTTTCTGAGGGTTGTCACAAGGCTTCAAGGAGAGAACTGTGTGAGTTCATTGTAAGCTGTGTGCTAATGTCAGCCATGATGAATGAAGCGCGGACGCCAAGAAAGTTTTCAGGTTTCAGGCAGGGCTGGGACCCAGCAAGCCATTCCTCCTCGTCATTCATGTGGCTGCTTTTTCCTCATTTTGCCCTTGTCTTCCTGGCATCTCATTTTGTTGGTTTGTGACCAATCTCTAAGACCTACTGGCGTCCATTTGAATTCTAATCCAATCCTCCAAGGTGCCCCTCCAGCCTCAGCTGTGTGTCATCTATGAAATTAATGAGCGTGCTCTGTCTCATCATCTAGTTCATTGCTGGAAACATTAAATAGCCCAGGGCTCCAGATTTTGAGGTGTTCTAAATGGCCTCCACAAGTCTTCCGGTTTTTTCTTTGGAGACAGTGGAAAGGCAAATACTCTTCACTCTGGATTCTACCTAAACTACCCCCCTCACTTCCACTGTCACTCACAGAGGTGGACTTTTGGTGAGGCACAAAAGACACCCTATGTTTTGCAATAAAAATAAAGGCTTCCTACACTTCCCTGAAGACTACTCCACTTCTACCCCCTTCTTGAGGAGACCCTGACCCACAGCCTTAACCCCAATTCCTGCCTAGAACCTTTCTTGTAAGGGCCTCTGAATCATCATTCTCTCAGTATATGATGTGTAGCATAGAAGCAATAATTTACCACCAAAAGGATTCTTGGAATCTGGCTGAAAATGTCTTGAAGTGCAACCCAGCAACGGGAATCTGCCTCTATCCTCCTTTGCCTATAAGCCAGTCCTGAGATGCAGATCCAAATCCAGAAGCCTGCACACTTCTCCACCTCTGCATGGTTCTGAGACACTTAGCATTCATGCAACTTTTATTGACCTACGAAGCACCAGCCTCAAGCATAGGTTCATAGCCATTAACAAAACAAGCATGTCTTGTACTTACGGATACTTCAGTCCAAGCTCTCCCCTGATGTCCCAGTATAGTTGACCTCCATCCTCCTGAATTCTGGTTGACAGAGCCTATACTGATTCCTTCCCCTATTGTGCTTGGGAAAATCACCTTCAACTGCTCAACTTCCATTCCAGCTCTGACTCCTGGGTCACCCAGAGCTCTTTCACACCATCCTTGTCACCTTCCCTGCTCTTTTTATTTTTCACCATTTCTCTGTCTTGTGCCTAAGCAAGCATCCCTTCCCTCTTTTATAGCTACTACCCGCTCCCACCTAAGCCAAGCCAACCCTCCTCTTTCCCTGTCTCCACCTTTCCCAACTCCAACTAATGAGTGAGCCAACATCAATTTACATTTAAAAAGCAACCACTTTGTAATTCTTCTCCGTGGTCCCAAACTCTATAATTGGGTAGGATGCTTGGCACCAGATTCTAGTACCTTAGTATCTCACATCTCAAAAACAGGAGATCCAGGTTTTGCCGAGGGAAGTTGGGAAGTATACTCCAAAACCCCCCTCATGAGGGATCAGGTCCAGTGCACTTGGGGTCCATTTCTCATCTGTCATTCAAAAGTGACATGGTACTAGGCAGTGGGAATCTAGAAATGATGAAGACACACTACTGTGTCAATGAAACTAACATTGAAAAAGAGACAATAACAAAGGCTGTAGACACAGCACAAAACAAAGGAATTCATTTTTTTTTTCTTGAGGAAATCAAGAATATTTCATAGAGGTGACATGTAAAGACAAAAAAAGCAAGTGAAAAAAGTGAAAGCAGTGACCCTGTTTTTGACTTGGCAATTTGTCAGCTCTGCAGAGAAGTACTTTTTACCTGCCTTACTGAGCACACAGAGAAGCCAGAGATGAGCGTGTGTATTTGTGTGCAACCCAATAAATGGGTTTACGTGTATGCCAGTGTGTGCCGGCCATAGGACGAGGGGTTGGTGTCCGAGTTTCATTTTGAGAAATGATGGAAGAGGCAGAGAGGGACTAAACTGTAGGGCAAAGGGCCACTTCCAAGATCTCTGTTAGCTGAACCTTTGCAGCTCTCCTATATTTTTCCTCATCTAACTGACAGCCTAGTGGAGGGAGACCTTACCCATTCTACCTTCTGAGCACCTCCTGCATCTGTGTACTTGCCCCCGCTGCACTGAACTACCTAAGTCAGACCCTCGTTGTCTGCCCCCTTGATTACTGCAATAGCCACCTAACTGGCCTCTCGGCCTCCAGTCTAAACCTCTTCCAAATTGTTCTCCCCACAGCAAACATGTTGTCCCTTCTAAAGCACTATCAATATGTTTTCCGTCAGTGGATCCCCAATTGCCTTTTGCTTAATGAGCCTCTCCATATCTGCAGATATGGGCTCTGCTGTTCCCTCCAGCCTGCATTCCTCTTCCTGCAACCCCAGGCATTGTTCTCTCCTACCTCCCTCACTCATGTGTTCTTCCTGAAACGCCTTTGCCATTCCCACCTCTCATGCCTTCCTTTCATGCTGACCTATGGCCAACCTTGAGGTCTTAGCCCAGGCTTCCTGTTTCCTTTCCTGGCCCCAGTCTGGGAAGGTTACATGCCCCCATCACCACAGGATAACATGGACACCTGTTCAGACATCTGAATCCCATGAGACCATCACCTCAGTGCCTGTGTTGGGGACCATCGTAGTTGAGCTCTAAATCAGTACTCATTAAGCAGAGGTGCTCGATGTTTATTGAACCACCAGATGCGCCGTAACTCCTTATATGGCTCTACCTTCATCTTGGCTCTCCAACGAAGATGAAACGTTTTGGTTTCTCCCAAAAACTCATCGAGTTTCTCCCAAAAACTCATAGAGTCCAAAGCTACCAGAAGTGGGAGAAAGTTGTAAATCACCTAGTTTTAGGTATGAACAGGAGTAACCTCAACAGGAGGCCCAGAAATCAGTGCGTGGCCTGATGGGGGAATTACGAAGATTGTCGCTCTGTCATTATATGGGGTAATTAGCGGTACCTGCCCACATCCCTCATAGCTGCAACCCCCAGAGAGCCCTGTCTATTGCTGATTACAAAGCATTTTCTCATCCTCATCTCATTTGTTGTTTGAACCACATGACTCCTGCAGAATTGGTTGGGGAAGTGATCATTACTCCCATTTTATTGATTAAGGAAGTGAGGCTCAGAGAGCCCAAGCCAAAAGCCCCAGAGGAATTCTCCTCTGAATCCATACTCCAGGTTCATTCCCCTAGCCACACTACAGCTGGCTCTTTGCTCTCTCCCCACAAGGACTGGGATGATGAAGCCAATGCCATGTCACCATGGCAGCACATCGCCAGGATGCCGGTGGATTAACAGCCCAACAGACCTGCAAGAAGAAAGGCCCAGATAAAGCTGCACTATGTTCAGAGCTGCGAGAGCAAATGGGCAGGCAGCAGCTCTCAGACTTGCCCACCATCAGCCAGGTGTTTGACTTTATTTAAGAAAATTATTTTTCATTTGGCCTCATGGGCAATGGACCATGTCCTGCCTTTTTAAATGAGATTGGGAAGCTGGAGCTGACCTGACACATTCCCTCCAGTTTTCCTATGCACACTTAAACATCCTGCCAAAACTAATATCTTTATTCCTAAAACCTTCAATTCACGTAGGGCAAACAGCGTCTGCCTGTGCTGTATGGAGCATGCACTTCAGCCTTTATATTACCCAGAGGAATGAGCTGCTATTATGAAATCATTAAATTAATAACTTGGTAATATAGGCAGATATATAAAACAATCTGTTCATAGAACAAAAGAAATTACTACGTTCCAAACATTCATAATTTAATTTAACAGCAAATTAAAGTAGCATACATAATTTTAGCCTCAAAATGTCAATAGAATTATGTAAATAGAGCACCGGGTCCTATTGCCCTGTGTGTGTGTGTGTGTGTGTGTGTGTGTGCACGCACATGCATGCAGGTGTGTAGTTGTGTATATGACAGGAAGGCGGGCTACAGGGTTGACATTTACCTCCTGTAGGCCTCTCTTCTTCACAACAGAGAAGCAATTGACAGAAATAGATGAGGTGCCTGGCTTTTAATTAAGAATTTATTAAACATTCAAAGAGCTGTAGAGGGAAAAAGCTAGCAAGGCACTCTGCTGGCTGCCAAGATTGGGTTGAGCAAACAGTAGAGCTGCAGAGGGGATGGGTCCAGTGAAGCTGTACCAGGGCTCCCTCGGGAAGGGCAGGCATCAAAGGCCACTGAGCCTAGATCATAGGATCTTAGAGAGACTCCATATGAGTATGGTGATAAGCAATGGAAAGACGGGCTGCTGACTAGCATGGAGTTATCTCAGAGGAATGACCAGGAACAGGGGAGCTTTTCTCCTGCACCAGCATTTGGCAAGAACTAACCCCCTACCCCGGGAAGCTCAGAGGTGGTTAAGGAATAGTCTCTGGTCCATTATGGTCTTCTCCACAAATCACCTGCCTTGTGTGAACCAAAGGGAATGAGGTGAATGTGGGGCTGTGCGAGGGACAGGGAGTCACTCTATGGCAGGAGTTCCTGACCCCTCTCCCTGGAAGCTCAGCAGGCAGTGGTCACTGTCAAAACAAGAAGAGTACAAAGGGTTTCCTATGTAAGCTGACTTTGCCTCCTCCACCCAAGCTTTTCTCACCTCTGATAACTGTTTCATGAATTGTTTTCTAGAGACAACGGGTATCCCAGTCTCGTGAACTTGCAACTCTGCTCGGGACATGTGAAGGCAGTAAGTTCAGTCCTGCTTCAAAACAATGAAATGTACATGTGCACATACGCAGACTTTGGAACATAATCTCAGGAGATTCACATATCCCATTGACAAACCCAAAGTAAATAATCTCAATTCTGGCTGAAGACATTCATTAAGCATGGAACTGTATGTATAAAGAGTAACATATTTCTAGTGCCAAGGGTATGAGACAGAGAGGAAGACAAGAATTCATAGAAGGCCCCCTGGAGGAGGGAAAACCACTTAAACTTGAAGGAAGTTAAGTCTTAAAGAGATAGGAGGAGGAATATATGGAGCCAAGATTTAAAAACAAAAAACACAAGGATGAATCCATGAAGAATGCTGAAGGTTCTGTGGGTGAGGGCAGGAGAGAAAAGAAGGCATCCTTTGGGGAAAGGCCCTGGATAACACAGGACTGTAAACATACGTATATAAAACATTTATCCTCTTAGAAATATTTATTTTCTGTATGCATAAATGGTGAACTAGAGGAGGAACTAGTAGAAGCAGGTAATCCAGTTAATAAACCGTATTAGGAATTTAGTAGTTCAGGGGTGAGGGGAACAGCAAAGAGACTAAGATAGTCTAAACAGGCAAGGGAGACACATTATGAAGATAGGCCTAACAGGACTTTGGAACTGTTGGGACATCAGTCTGCATAGGCCAGCTACTGTAACAAAACCCTCAAAATCTAAGTGGCTTAACACCATGGTTTATTTCTCATTCACCTCAGTACAATGCGGTGTTTGGAGAGACTTAATCCATGTAGTCCTTCATTGGCCCAGGCCCCTTCTGCCTTGTGGCTCTAATCTAACATAGTCTACGTTGTTCTCACCAGATGTGCCTCTGCTCCACATACAACAGGAAGATGAGGGAAGAGAGACAGCACAGAGGGTTTTATAGAAGCTTTTACTGCCAGCCCAGAAATTAGTAAACATCCCTTCTGCCCATGTGTTGTTGGCTAGAGCTCATTAATGTAACTGCTAGGAGGCTGGGAAATGTAGCCTAGCTGCCCAGGAGGATAAAGGAAACAATTTCCCCCATTTCTGTAGCTGCTGATGAAGAGAGAGGGACAGGTAGTCAAGAATGACTATTTTTAGTCCTGGGAACTAGAAGATTGATTAGAACATTGATACATATAAGAAAATTCAGAAGGGAAGCTACAAGGATCTGAAGCTTGGCATATGTCTAATTAACCCAAGAGAATAATAAAGTAGATTTGCTCAGACATACACTTGCACCATTATCCCAGAAGCTTAGCATAACAATGTGACTCTCTCTTACATGATATAAGAAGTAATGTAGTTAGATATGACACACAAAAAATGGCAAAAATAGATAACTTTTCATCAAAATTAAAAGCTCTCATGCATCAAAGGCCACTATCAAGAGAGTAAACGAGTAACCCACAGAATGGGAGATAATGTTTGCAAATTATTTACCATATAAGGGATTAATGTATAGAATATATAAAGAACTCCTATAACTCAACAACAAAAAACAAACAACCTAAATCAAAAAATGTGCAAAGGACTTGACTAGACATTTCTTCAAAGAAGATATACAAGTAGCAATAAGTGCATGGAAGAATTCTCAACATTACTAATTATTAGAGAAATGCAAATCAAAACTGTAATGAGACATCATTTCACACCTATTAGGATGGTTATTATTAAGAGAAAAACAGATTTTTCATGAGTTGGCCACCAGAGCATAGGTGCCATGAAAACCACCCCTAAATTTAAACCAAAATGGGAAAGGAAAAGATTCCTATCAATATCGCCATCATTGGACATGTAGATTCAGGCAAGTCTACTACTGCTAGCCATTTGATCTATGAATGTGGTGGAATTCACAAAAGAACCACTGAAAATTTTGAGAAGGATGCTGCTGACATGAGAAAGTCTCCTTCAAGTATGCCTAGGTCTTGAAAGCTGAACGTGAACATGGTCTTACTACTGATGTTACCCTATAGGGACTCAAGATCAGCAAGTGTTATGTGATCATCTGACCGTCACTGATGCCCCAGGACATGGAGATTTTATCAAAACCATGATTACAGGCATATCTCACAGTGTCCGTTCAGTCCTGGTTGTCGTTGCTGGTGTTGGTGAATTTGAAGCAAGTTATCTCTAGGTATCAACTCTATGGTCAATTAATCTTCGACGAAACAGGAAAAAATATACAGTGGAAAAAAGACAGTCTCTTCAATAAATGGTGCTGGGAAAACTGGGCAGCTATATGTAGAAGAATGAAACTCGACCATTCTCTTACACCGTACACAAAGATAAACTCAAAATGGATAAAAGACCTCAACGTGAGACAGGAATCCATCAGACTCCTAGAGGAGAACATAGGCAGTTATCTCTTCGATATCAGCCACAGCAACTTCTTTCAAGATATGTCTCCAAAGGCAAAGGAAACAAAAGTGAAGATGAACTTTTGGGACTTCATCAAAATCAAAAGCTTCTGCACAGCAAAGGAAACAGTCAAAAAAACAAAGAGGCAACCCATGGAATGGGAGAAGATATTTGCAAATGACAGTACAGACAAAAGGTTGATATCCAGGATCTATAATGAACTCCTCAAACTCAACACACACGAAACAGGCAAGCATATCAAAAAATGGGCAGAAGATATGAACAGACACTTCTCCAATCAAGACATACAAATGGCTATCAGACACATGAAAAAATGTTCATCATCACTAGCCATCAGGGAGATTCAAATTAAAACCACATTGAGATATCACCTTACACCAGTTAGAATGGCCAAAATTAACAAAACAGGAAACAACATGTGTTGGAGAGGATGTGGAGAAAGGGAAACCCTCTTACACTGTTGGTGGGAATGCAAGTTGGTGCAGCTTCTTTGGAGAACAGTGTGGAGATTCCTCAAGAAATTAAAAATAGAACTTCCCTATGACCCTGCCATTGCACTCCTGGGTATCTACCCCAAAGATACAGATGTCGTGAAAAGAAGGGCCATCTGTACCCCAATGTTTATAGCAGCAATGGCCCAGTCGCCAAACTATGGAAAGAACCAAGATGCCCTTCAATGGATGAATGGATAAGGAAGATGTGGTCCATATACACTATGGAGTATTATGCCTCCATCAGAAAGAATGAATACCCAACTTTTGTAGCAACATGGACGGGACTGGAAGAGATTATGCTGAGTGAAATAAGTCAAGCAGAGAGAGTCAATTATCATATGGTTTCACTTATTTGTGGAGCATAACAAATATCATGGAGGACAAGGGGTGTTAGAGAGGAGAAGGGAGTTGGGGTAAATTGGAAGGGGAGGTGAATCATGAGAGACTATGGACTCTGAAAAACAATCTGAGAGGTTTGAAGTGGCAGGGGGGTGGGAGGTTGGGGTACCAGGTGGTGGGTATTATAGAGGGCATGGATTGCATGGAGCACTGGGTGTGGTGAAAAAAATAATGAATACTGTTTTTCTGAAAATAAATAAATCAGTTTAATTAAAAAAAAAAAGTGATCTCTAGGTAGGAGAGACCCATGAGCATGCTCTTCTGGTTTACACTTTTGAATGTGTAAACACCAACTAATTGTTGGTGTTCACAAAAAAGACTCCATTGAAACACCCTATAACCAGAAGAGATACAAGGAAATTGTAATGTCAGCAATACATTACGAAAATTGGCTGCAACCCCAAGACAGTAACATTTGGTCAGATTTCTGGTTGGAATGGTGATGACATGTTGGAGCCAAGTGCTAACACACCTTCATTCAAGGGATGGAAAGTCATTCATAAAGGTGGCAATGCTAGTGGAACCATGCTTCTTGAAGCTGTGGATTGCATCTTGCCACCAATTCATCCAACTGACAAGCCTTTGTCTGCCCCTCCAGGACATCCACAAAATTGATGTTATTTCCTGTCCCTGGGGGCTAAGTGGAGCCTGGTATTCTCAGAGCCTGGTATTCTCAAACCCTCGCATGGTGATGACCTTTGCTTCATTCAGTGTTACAACTGAAGTAAAGATGGTTGAAAGCACCATGAAGCTTTGAGTGAAGCTCTTTCTGGGAACAATGAGGGGTTTAAGGTCTGTCCAAAATGTTTGTCATGGCACTGTGGCTTGTGACAGCAAAAATGACCCATACCAATGGAACCCAGATAGCTTCACAGCTCAGGTGATTATCCTGAACTATCCAGGCCAGATCAGTATGGATATGCACTTGTGCTAGATGGTAACACAGCTTATACTCCTCACAAGTTTGCTAAATGGAAGGAGATTGATGGTTGTTCTGAGAAGAAGATAGAAGGACACAAATCCTTGAAATCTGGTGATGCTGCCATCGCTAATATGGTTCCTGGTAAGTGCATATATGTTGAGAACTTCTCTATTGTCCTCTGGGCCATTTTGCTGTTTCTGACACAAGACAGATGGTTACTATGGGTATCATCGTAGCAATGGATAAGAAGGCAACTGCAGTTGGCAAGGTCACCAAGTCTGCCCAGAAAGCTCAGAAAGCTAAATGAATATTATCCCCAAAACCTGCCACCCCAGCCTTAATCAGTGGTGAAGAGCGGTCTCAGAGCTTTTGTGTCATTTGTCATTTAGGCTTAATAGTAAAAGATTGGTGAATGATAACAGTGCATCATAAAACCTTCAGAAGAAAAGGAGAATGTTTTGTGAACCATTTGTGTGTGTGCATGTCTGTATGTGTGTGTGTGTATGTGTGTGTCAATTTTAAGTTATTAGTTTTTTAAATCAGTACTTTTTAATGGAAACAACTTGATCAAAAATCTGTCACAGAATTTTGAAACATACTAGAACAGAAGTTGAGTGAGAAAAATGAAACAAAATATAACAAGTAACATGTTGGTGAGGATGTGGAAAAATCAGAACCCTTGTACATTGCTGGTGGGAATGCAAAATGATGTCGCCACTGTGAAAAACCATATGGTGGTTTCTAAAAAAATGAAACATAAATTTATAATGTGATCCAGAAATTCCACTTCTGGGTATATACACAAGAGAACTGAAGGCAAGGGCATGAATAGATATTTGTACACCCATGTTCAAAGAGTGGAAGCAACCCAAATGTCCACTGACAGATGAGTGGATAAACAAAATGCGATCTGTGTATACAATAGAATATTAGTCAACCTTTAGAAGGGAGGAACTTTGAACACATGCTACTATATGGATGATCCTTGAAGATGCTAAGTGAAATAAGCCAGTCACAAAAGGATAAATATTCTATGATTTCATTTACATGAGGCTTCTAGAGTGGTCAAATTCATGGAGACAGTAGAATGGTGATGGCCAGCAACTAGGAGGTAGGGAATTGGGGAGTTAGTGTTTAACTGGTACAGAGTTTCAGTTTGGGAAGATGGAAAGTTCTGGAGAGGTAGGGGGGTGAATGTACTGTCACATTCAGAGAAAGACAGTGTAACACTGTGTAACACTGTGAATGTGCTTTACACACTGATTTGTGTGCTTAAGCATGGTTACTAAATTTTGTTATGTATATTTTGCCATATTTTTTAAAATTCCAATATAACACACAGTGTAATATTCGTTTCAGGTGCACAATAGAGTGCTTCAACATTCCCATACATTACTCAGTGCGTATCATAATAAGTATACTCTTAATCCCCATCACCTATTTCACTCCTCCCCCCACCCGCCTCCCTTCTAGCAACCATCAGTTTATTCTCTATATTAACGAGTCTCGTTTTTCTGTTTGTCTCCTTCTTCCTTAGTTCATTCCTTTGTTTCTTTTTCTTTGTTCATTTGTTTGTTTGCTTCTTTTTTTTTTTTTTTTTTTTTTTTTTTTTTTTTTTTTTTGGAGCGAGACTGAACAAGCATGGGAGAGTGGCAGAGAAAGAAGAAGAGAGAGAATCTTAAGCAGGCTCCATGCCTAGTGCAGAGCCTGATGCCGGGCTTGATCTGATAACCCTGAGATCTTGACCTGAGTTGAGATGAAGAGTCAGATGCCTAACTAATGGAGCCACCCAGCAGCCTCTCGTTTTCTTTCTTAAATTCCACATATGAATGAAATTGTGCAGTATTTGTCTTTCTCTGACTTATTTCACTTAACATTATATTCTCTAGACCCATCCATGTTGTTGCAAATGCTAAGATTTCATTCTCTTTTTTAAAAAATTTTATTTATTTATTTGACCTAGAAAGAAAGAGCACAAATAGGCAGTGAGGCAGGCAGAGAGAGAGGGGGAAGCAGGTTCCCTGCTGAGCAGAGAGCCTGATGTGGGGCTCGATCCCAGGAGCCCCAAGACTACAACCTGAGTCGAAGGCAGAGGCTTAACCCACTGAGCCACCTAGATGCCCGAGATTTCCTTCTTTTTAAGACTGAGTAATATTCCATTTTGTGTCTGTGTGTGTGTGTGTGTGTGTATTCATGTATCCATGGACACTTGGGCTGCTTCCAAATCTTGGCTATTATAAATAATGCTTCTATAAGCATATATATTTTCAAATCAGTGTTTTCATTTTCTTTGGGTAAGCACCCAATAGTGGAATTACTGGAGCATATGGTGGTTCTATTTTTAACTTTTTGAGGAACCTCCATACTGTTTTCCATAGTGGCTGCACCAGTTCGCATTCCCACCCACTGTGCACGATGGTTCCTTTTTCTCTACATCCTCGCCAGCGCTGCACTTGTTTCTTGTGTTTTTGATATGAACCATTCTGACAGATGTGAGGTGATAGCTCATTATGGTTTTGATTTGCATTTCCCTAATCATTAGTGAGGTTGACCATAATTTTTTAAAAGAGTAGCATGGGTAAGTTCATCTTTCTAAAACTGCAGACTCTGTCAAAATGTGATTAGCATACACATCCTCTGTTCTGATCCCCTCCCAACCATATGTCTGCTTCATGTAAGCTTGTCATCTCTGTTCATCCCCAAACCTTCTCCTGGCTCTTCACCTCAGCCTGTGTGCACACACACTTCCAAGAACCAGGTGAGAAACCTCCTTGTCCTCTTCTCCTCTTCCTTCCTGTGAGCCTGCAGGTCCAACAGACAAGTCTCTCAAATCCACCCACCCCTTTCCTTGCCATGGCCCCAGGCACCGCTTCAGTTCTGGCTTCACAGAAGTTTAGCTCTCTGTGTCTCATACTGGCAGCTGAAATAACCTCCACGCTAGTCCCACTGCTCACGTCTCATCCAAGCTTCCTCTCATCATGAGGGAGTCTTCTTGACATAGGCCACAATCTGCTCTGACTTGCTCTCAGGTAGGAACGATGCAAAATGTGCCCATTATCTCACCTGCGCTCGACAGATGCACTTCCTCTGTCCCATTTACAGAGAGGAAAGTGAAGATTGGAAGGTGTCAGCTGCTGTGTCAAGGTCACATTGCTGACTAGTGGCAAAGCCAAGATTCCCACCAGAGCCATCAAACAACAATTAATAATAACAGCTAGCACCGACTCAGGTCTGTGTATAGCGTGATTCTAAGTGCTTTATACCTAATAGTTAACATCATCCTCACAACAACCCCAAAAAGAAGACAGTTTTCATCCCCACTTTATACTTGAGGACATAGAGGCACAGTGAGCTTCGGTACTTGCCCAGAGTAACCCAGCTAGCAAAGAATGGCACCAAGTTTCAAACCCAGTCCGGTCAAGAGCATAACCATGTAGAGCTTTCCCCTTCTCTAAAACCTGCAGAGTAAACATCACCAGAGCTCTGTAGCCAGAGAACCAGCCCCAGATGATCCCATGTAACTTTCCACCCCCATTTAATCCTGTACCCACTAGACAAGGCACCCCAGCACCTCACAAAGCTCCTTCATCCTGGAGTGTCCTTCAGAACCTCTCCACCCATAAATACTAGGTTAATCTTTACAAAGTTCCATTGACTATCATCCTCTCTGGATGCCCACCCCAATAGCCAGGACCTGTTTAAAATTCATTCACTCGGGGGCGCCTGGGTGGCTCAGACAACTAAGCGTCTGCCTTTGGCACAAGTTACGATCTCAGGGTCCTGGGATCCAGCCCCTCGAGAAGAAGTCTGCTTCTCCCTCTCCCTCTGCCCCTACTGCCCACCCAGCTTGTGCATGCACCTCACTCTTTCTCTTTCTCTCTCAAATAAATAAATAAAATCTTTTTAAAAAACTCATTAATTCAACCAAATTTATCAAATACTTTCTGTAGCCAGTCTGTGTGCCAGGTGCTGGGGATACATTGGTAAATGAGACAAAGTTTCCATCCTTAAAATAGTGTCAAACAAGTGTCATCATTGGGTCCTATTCATGGATCTTTTGGTTATCACGAACAACTTATGTGTTTATCTCTGTCACAACATACTGGGCTCCCAGGGTCAAGGTGACATCATATCAAGCTCTGCGTTCCTTTCCTAGTTCCTTGATCTTTCATAGATAAACCAGAAAATGTGTTCAGTGAATCAATGTTTGATTCGGTGGGCCCCATTAAATTATAAATTTAATTATAAATTTATATTATATATTTATATATATAATTATATATGTATATACTTATATATGTTATATATAAGTATATAAGTAGTATATATAAGTATATATATATACAAGTATATGTATATATACATATATATGATATACATATATATAATATACATATATAATATACATATACATATATAAGTATATGTATATATATAACATAGTATATATAATCTATAATATATTATATATAATATAATATATAATAATACACTAATATATAGTATATATAATATACTATATATACTATATAATATAAATATATACATTTACAAGTATATATAATTATATAAACTTATATAAGAATATATACAAATATATACATATATAAGTTAATATAGTTATATATAAT